>NC_072462.1:8239714-8483206 GCF_027596085.1 Anoplopoma fimbria | reverse complement strand
CCTCTGGACTAATATCAACTAGTTTCCTTGTGTTTTCATGAAAACATGATACTTTCATATCTTTTAGATGCATTTCCGGCTTTTTTGCTCACAAAAGTCGTTTCAGCCTGAAAATACCCCAAAAGTGTATTTTCTAACATGAAATCATACTTTACATGAGTTTCTTCAAGTAAGGGCCTCTGGACTCATAATAACAAGTTTCCTTGTGATTTCATGAAAACATGATACTTTCATCACTTTTAGATGCATTTACAGCTTTTCTGCTGTCAAAAGACGCTTCAGCCTTAAAATACCCCAAAAGTGTCTTTTCTGACATGAAATCATACTTTACATGAGTTTCTTCAAGTAAGGGCCTCTGGACTAATATCAACAAGTTTCCTTATGTTTTCATGAAAACATGATACTTTCATCACTTTTAGATGCATTTACAGCTTTTCTGCTGCCAAAAGACGTTTCAGCCATAAAATACCCCAAAAGTGTCTTTTCTGACAGGAAACCACACTTTACATGAGTTTCTTCAAGTAAGGGCCTCTGGACTCATAATAACAAGTTTCCTTGTGTTTTCATGAAAACATGATACTTTCATCACTTTTAGATGCATTTCCGGCTTTTTTGCTCACAAAAGTCGTTTCAGCCTGAAAATACCCCAAAAGTGTATTTTCTGACAGGAAACCATACTTTACATGAGTTTCTTCAAGTAAGGGCCTCTGGACTAATATCAACAAGTTTCCTTATGTTTTCATGAAAACATGATACTTTCATCACTTTTAGATGCATTTACAGCTTTTTTGCTCACAAAAGTTGTTTCAGCCTGAAAATACCCCAAAAGTGTATTTTCTGCGACGAAACCATACTTTACATCTGCTTTTCTGCTGTTGCACCAAGGCAGGCCTCGGTCCAAATGTCTGTCTGCACTGAGGACAGCTGTGGATTTTCTTCCAATCCTCATCTTCCCAGTAATTTTCAATACAGCTCACACAGTAGCTGTGTCCACAGGGAATAGTCACTGGATCCTTCAGTAGATCCAGACAGATCGAACAGCAGAACTTCTCTTGCTCCAGCTGAATTCCTCGCTGCGCCCATTTCACCTCTCAGAGACTTTTGTTTGAGAGCAGGAAGAAGAGGGAGGAGGAGCTATGAGGGTTCGATTCATTCCTGGAAGAGGAGGGACTTCAACGAGGCAGCGTGTGTTTACAGCCCGTTGCACTGAAACATGCAGTGAGCAGTAGAACACTAACCTGGACAGGATCAGTGGGCTTTTCAAATCTTTTTGGAATCATTAACCTACAGAAGCCTTGAGAGTCAAAACATGTCAATGTTTTCTCTCCCAACAAGTTGAAAACTGGTTTTGTTCCTTCCATATGTATATTTTTTATATACTGTACATAATTTGCTAACACAAGATATATTTAGCTTGTATTTATTGTGTATGGAGAAATTAAAACTCACCTGGAAGAAAACACAAATGCTTTGTCTTTATTAGAACATAGGGAAGTTGTGCACTACAGCCTTTTGTGACCGAAAATGATCCTGACAAAAAAGAAAATAAACTTCCAATACTTTTTCTTTTGTTTCACCTGTTTTCATAGATTAAAAAAAGTAACGTTTAAAAATGATCATTTTCTACTGTCTACAGATGAAATATTAAGTAGCTTAGAGATTACCCTGTCAAAACCCTTTTTTAAAAACTTGTTCTAAAGTCATAAACACAGGAGAGAAAACAATTACGATCAGACTAAGAATTTATTTTATGCATGTACAAACATGTATGTATACGTACTTACATGCATGTACATGCACACACGTACACACAAACACATGCACAGAGCTTCTGTCTGTTTTGCATTTGTGTGTGTTTACGTGTGTGTGTATGTTGCCTTTCCCACATTCACTGCTACTGTTACCCCTCCTCCTCCTCCAGTAGTTCCCACAGAAAGCAGACACAACTCACATGCCTTTGAAAAAGGATTGTGTTTTATTTACAGTCATTTTCATCAGAATTACAATACAAACAATTTTTAGACTGAGTCTCCACAGACGGAGAATTCACTCAGAGCTTGAGGAGTTCAGCTGGAGGCTGTGTGTGTGTGTGTGTGTATTTGTGTGTGTGTGTGTGTGTGTGTGTGTGGCAGCTTTGGCAGAGGGAAAGTCCTTGGATGTATCTGCAGCCTCCTCTTCCTCTTCTCGTTGTCACTTTGGTTCTCCTGCTCAGTGACTCTCTCCTTTCTTTCCCACGACCTGCATGGCGACAGAATAAAATGGTGAGTGGGTGAGACGAAGCTGTACATGAATGAGCCCACGCGGCTGGAATGGGTCCATACCCTCTTGAAGTCGCTCATGTTGGTGGCCTGTACTGGAGTGCCTATGAACGTCAGGTAGTTGATTTTTGTCGTCTCCTCGTCTCCCTGGTTTGACTTGATAAACAGCTGGCAAGAAAAAAAGAAAAGGAAAAAAAAAGAATGTCGTCAATAAACACAGTAACCAGTCAGGCTGCTCTCGTCCAGCATTTGTAACTAAACCAACTAGAAATAAAGCGCTGTAATTGGTAGATATCAAACGAAATTAAAACGGATATAATCCACGTAATCATGTATCACGTAAAGCCCACAGGGCTGGCTGGTCAAACGAATTTCTCACCCAGGAAGCCGCTGTTTTCCCCCCCTAGTGAAACGAGAAGTCCTTGTTGATCTTTTTGTTGCGTAACTTTCGTACTTAAGTAACGACATTTCCATAGTTATTTTAACCTAAACGACGTCTTTTCCTAAACATAACTAAATAGTTTAGTTGCCTAAACCTAAGTATGTTTCCTGTGAGGACGCACATTTATTTTGAAAAGACCTTATGCATTTAACAATCGGAAATTGACACGTTGCTGAACTTTTGCGGGGAAATGCAAGAACAACAGAGGAATAACTTTTTGTAAGATATCATCTGAAACACTGTACGAAGATAGGTTGCAGGATTTAACCACTAAAATGGTTCTGCTGGAACCACGTTCGTACAGGTCAGCTGTTACATGGCCCTGTTTAATCCTACCAGAATTCTGGAGCTGCATCCGCTTTCTTACCCGAGCGAGCTGCATCCAAAATGTACGGTCTCACTGACGTGCGTTGTCACCGTCGCATCCGACAACAATCGCCAATTTATTTGCACAAAAATCACAGAAATAGAATAGGAGTAGAATGGACATTGAACTGTTTTGCGTGGTCATTTGAGTGGGAACGGGAACTCTGTTCAACATTTAGTTTTTAAACCAGAAATGTCTCTCAATGAGAATTTTCATCTAATTATGTCCAGATTTCCCCACTTAATATATACGGGGCCCTGGTGTCCTGCCCACTGGTTGATCATTCACAACTGTCTAACATTCAATTTGACATTTGGTCTCAAGCCTGACCACGGTTTTGTCTCAGCAGTGCGTGTTGGCGACCTGCCCTCACCGTGACGCTCTGTACGTTCTGAAACTTGACGTAGCGCAGTGGGATCAGACCGTCGTCTTTGTAGTCTTCCTCCGACAGCTCCAGGCTCTGAGTGGCTTCGCTCCGCTCGGCGTCGTCGAAGCCCATCGACCGGGGGAGGTTAATGAACACCTTCACCACCTTAGGGGCTTGGGCTGATGAAGGAGACGGGCGAGAGGAGGGGAGGGAAAGGAAGTAGGGAGGAAGGAGAAAAAGGACAGGATGTTAGCTGTCGCCAGATTAAGATTATTACGTGAAAAGCGGCATTAAAAACTCACCAAAGTCTGAGGACAGGAGCTTCATAGAGAAGAGCTTCACAGGCTGGTTGAAGGCGATAGTTATCAGCAACTAGACAAGATTAAAGGATGGCAACATATTAGAGAAATAACCACCGAATTTAACTTTAAATTAAGTATAATTAACTACACACAAGCTGAAAGAGAGTGTTAAGATATCAGCACGCTGATTGACCAACGCGGTGTGCTGTGTGGCGGCAAAGGCTGAGACGAGCTCTCTTTTCTTTTGCACAAATATTTGGAATGGGAAAAATGACAGACTTGTGGAAATAACAGCGAACAGATTGAGTTGTGATACCACACATTAGGGCGCCGAAGCATCGGCGGGAAAAAGCTTGTACCTGCTCATCGCAGTCGGACTCCATGTAGGAGGAGTCTTTGATTAAGCAGTTATCGAAGCCGCAGTCGTCGCTCTCGTTGAGGCACTCGCAGCCGGCTTTGCTGACAAAAGGCATGAGGTCCATCTGCAAGTAACGAGACAAAGACTTATGTATATAACATTTTTTTCATTTAAACATGTCCTTTTGAGGCATCTGACGCTCATCCATTCCGGTTCACACAAATTCTGCACATGCTTATCTGTTTGTTTGTTTTTCCCTTCAGATGCATTTTTTAGCCTCTATATCTGTATTGCTACAGAATAATGCACAAAGAAAAAAAAATCCAAGAGAGTATTTTTTATCTATTTCAAAAATGGCAGACAATTCAATTTAATATTAAATCCTGCACACACGCAACCAAAGTCCTTCAGTAACGCTCTCAACTCACGTATCCCTTTGGAATGTCGGAGTCCTCGCTGTTTCCCGGGTCGTTTTCTGTGTGCTGTTTGATCTTCTCCTCCAGACCCGCAGAGTCTGCCCCCTGATACTGGTCCACCCGAACCCGGTTCCTGAAGAACAAGAATGTCGGCGTGGCTGAGATGTTGTTGGCGGCCGCTGTTGCCTGAGAAAGAGAGAAACGATGTTGTAAGGTTTGCTTAAACTTTGGTCTAAAACCAACTGTTGGTTTAACACAAAGCAGCATCTCTCTGGTGTCTCTTTTACAACTTCAGATGTCACATCACGGTTTTAGCCAGAGTAAAATTTTAATCCCTAATGGCTGGTAATATCTTGGTAGAGTCACTACTTCCTGTGCAATTTCAAATTGAAAGATAAGTCTGGTTTAAGTTCTAGATTTTTTGTTACTTTGACAAATCTCCAGAAAAAAACAAAACCAACAATGAACGGATCCTGCTACCAAGTTTCTGTCTGTGTGGTTAAAGAGTAACATATTCTTAATCTGTGCCAAAGAGCGCCATCGTGATAAAAAACTATAAAACACATAAATGAGCCACACTGGTTCACTGGGTGAAGTGTTACCATGAAAAAAAAACACACACACACACACACACACACACACACACACACACACACACACACACACACACACACACACACACACACACACACACACTAGTATTTTTAGCTCAATCCCACACCTTGCTGCCCCAAATACTCCCTAGGGCAACAGACCTGGTTTAATCCACAGATGAAAATTGTCAACAAATGCGCTAGTTCCTCCTGTTAGTGTGACACTGGTTGAAAACTACAGTGACCAGCTGTTTTAAGAAATTACTGAGAAGCCTTTAAGAAAATGACACATTTTAAAGATTAACGTTTTCAGAAGCAACAATGTGCTTGGCGTTGAGTGCCACAGTCAGGACAGGGAAGTGAAAGGCATTGAGAGAGGGACTATGAATTCAATGGTTTTGGACTTTTCATGGGATTTGTTGAATATAAGAAAAATATTGAATGACAACAACCTTATCCTTTAGACACTCTACTTCACTCAGACTACACTGACTTTTAGGGTAGTAGTCAACTAGTTACCTCGGCAAAAATGTTATAAGATCATTTTTCCGTAACAAACATATTCCACAGGGACCACGTATAATAAACTAACTTCAATACATGACATCTGATGCACTATACAGAGATATAGCTTAAAACTTATTTTCATCCCCAGCCCCAGCTGTTGGTACATTAATCATAAATGCATCTTTGGAAAAAATAAAAATAGAACAAGGCTTCTTTTTTTTTGGCTGATAGTTCATAAAGGAATTCAGTAATGAATTTTTTTTAACTTCTTTATTTAATATTGCTTCAACACCAGAAACAAATCAAAACAATAAGAAAGTGATTGGTATAAATGGATCAACACAAGTTCCCAGACCTGACACAGGTCTGTACTGACACCGCCCCAAATAATCACAATCTAATAAATGATAAAAATCAATGCTACACCTGGGTTTTCAGAGAAAAGTGATTCAACGGCCATTGCTCTCCTTAAATCATCAACACCATGTTGGTGGACTCACCTGACAGACATGAACATCTACTTCGAGGAAGACGACCTGTGGGTACTTGTTGCTCAACGTGTTGAAGGCTGGAGCTATTCTGACACAGGGCCGACACCTGAAGGGGGCAGAGGACAGTGTGTTAGCCGTCTGCTCCGGTCTACCGGGTAGAGCTGAAACCAGTTAGTCGGTTAATCAACAAGTCAGTTAACATTAAAGAAGCCGAAAACAGTTTACTTATCAATGGTTTATATGATTTGTCTCAAAATCAAAGATATCTATGGCTTCACTGTAAGGTGTTGCTGGTGCGTTATGCTTGATCCAACCTGCAATATAAGACATATTTGATGAACGCCCATCAGTTTCCCAGAGGTCAAAATTGGATCTTGTAATTTTTTCGCATAAATCCCACAAGGCATTTCATTTATTAACCATATTACAAGCTACCAGAGAGACCTTTAACATTTCATATTTTACAACCTGCAAATATATTAAAAAGGCAATTATTGCAACTCATGTACAGCTGAGCTACTCAAACTAAGTTAACGATGAACAGCCCTTCGTACTAAGCACGATTAAAGTGCTAAGATATACAAAGACTTCCTACAGTGGCGAGATACATATTACATTTGTTACATGTATATTGGTGGTACTGTTGCCGTTTTTTATAATGAAACCTGTCGTACCCTGAGCAGCCAAGTCACTGTAATACTGCTATGTCATTGTAAGCAACAGAGCTAGCGTTATTCAGCTAACAGCTGCTAAAGATAGCATGCTAACCTTGCTTTCCTGACTTAAAACAAGCTACACGTATCAGATAACGTGGCTGTCCCGCTCGTGTCAGATCCCCAAAAACAGCCGAACCCCGACATGTGAACGCTCTCCCAGTCTTACGTTGATGGGACGGACTAAAGTGCTAAACGCTGCAAGCCGCTGGGCCTCGGAGCCGGGTTGGTGAGCTTACCCAGCCATTGTAAACTTCACTACGGCGAGCCGGGAGCCGGCCGCCGCTAGCTCCGGTTGGAAGTCCGGGTCGCTGGCGATCACTTTAACACCAACCATGGTACCGTTTTGCGGCTGCCGTGTGTTCTGGTTAGTCGGGTGGTGTTCAGGACGGGAAGCCGGGTAACTTAATAAAAATGAAGTGTTGTGTTTTTAGCTTTCTGTCAGTATATTAGCTAACTAGCTCCTTTCAGAACCACACTACAGGTACATCGAGCTGCTTCCGGATGTGGACTCCTGATTGGCCGATAGACAACCGGAAAGGGCGTTTTTTTCTTTCTTCTTCTGTGATTTGTTTTGGCAGTCTAGACGCTTCTATGCGTTTTGCTGCCCTCCACAGGATGAGGGGGGAAATACTTAGGCCCTATTTCCAAAAACAACATCTGGAACTCTGATCATTTACAATCTTTTCAGAAATGTACTGATTTCATTGTTATATTTACTACAGTTAAAAAAAAAAAGACATGTTGGAATAGATGCACTTTACAGCCAATCAACTCTTAACAAAACAGTGAAAATCCCATTAATATAGTCTGATTGAACTTTGAATCTCCCTGCATGCCGTTTCCTGTTTTACTTCTTCGTTTCTGGCCATTTGAATGTTACGATCACCTTCCATGGAAATAGGATGACCAATAACTACTTCTGTTCGGCAGGCTGGTTCTAGTCAATTCTTTATTTATTTTAAAGTTACTGTACAAATTGGTAATGCTGTCAAGCCTGAATTTAATTTGAAGGGGGTACTCCAGTTTTTTAGTATTAGCCTTCCATGATGTCGGGGTACTCACAAAAGACAGATCGTAAAAAGTGAGGTCAAAATTAAAGCAATGGGGGCCCATATCCTGTCTTTTAGTCCATAGTATGGTTCAATAGATCATACATTTTCCATGATGCAACTTGGTAAGCTAGGCTTTAACATCTTTCTTTAAGCCTGTCTGGTAGATGCCCACAGACACCCAGTTTGTTATATAGGGTCTCTGTTTAAAAAGTGTAAGGCTCAAGATCAAACAGAGATAACACTGATGACATCACTTTGACATCATCGGGGTTACTTCCTCAGATTGGACAACACTCTCTCTCTCCAAAGCCACAGAAGACAGTTTTGCACATGATGAAAAGTACTCGTTATGACAAATAAACTGAACTTGATGTGTACAATCAGTGGGGTGTCCCTTTATATTCAGGGTTCAGCTGTTTTGTTAGATGTTACAGTAAGTAAACAAAAAATAATATATTTGTAAAAATACAATTATATTGTAGCCTTATAGAAATCTTTTTATTTTAATCAACAGAAGTTTATAGTCGTGAGATTTTGAAGACAGTGAAAGCAGTTTCTTTTGTAAAGCTACAATTGTAAATTGTTAAATATCTGTCTTTCATCCAAAAAATCTCAGATTACTTTTAGTTTTGTACCTGCAGGATTAACCAAAAAAATAAAGAGCCCAGAACCCATTAACAACATTATAGATCAGTTTTAATACAAGGTTCACTCCCAGAGCCGGCCTGTGGCATAAAGGCCAGGGTTTTCAGCCCACTTCTGATTAATATTTTAAAAATCTGAGGACTACATTCCCAAATTATTAATAAGAAGAAAAACATAATATGACAAAAAATATATAATAAACTGGTTTTTAATTACGTGCTATGCCATTAATGACCGAAATAATTTTGAATCCAAATCTAATGTATACAAGGTTATAGTTCCTCCCCACACGCTTTGGATCTTTTAGTGTTGCAGAGTTGTCTCCCACATCACTTTGTTGTTTCAAAAACATATCCATTTTGTGTCACTGCATCCGAAGGAAAAAAACATGTGTGTCTGTGATTGGCGTGGTGATATTTAAATGTAACTGGTCATGCATTTTTATTTGAAGTTTTTATATATATGAATTTGTGAGCTGATTAGATCAAATTAAAAAATAATTAGCTTTGTAAATTCTCCACCCATTTGGCAGTACCCCTGTGGCTCACTAGATGGCGATCTGATGCCCACCACTGGGCCCTGGCATGTATAGATGAATACCAGGGGCGCCATCCATCCACAGGGGCGCCCTAAATTATGCAAGAAAAAAACATAAAAAATCTCAAAGTTTTAAAATACTATTTTCATACTAGTATTTAGAGATATTGCAAAAAATATAACTATGTAACCTATTAAATACGCCCTTTTTTCTGGGTCTTCACCCTAATAGCTGACAAATAGCTGGAGTTGACAGCAGTTACTCCCTCCTTATATTCATTAGGTGAAATTCGAAAGACTATTCAGGTGTTTGGGGAATAACCTACAACATATTTTTGATAAATACATTTGTTTAGTGTGATCTTTGTAGTTTAATCTCAAAGACATAAAGCGTAATGTTGTCCGTGTATGTGTGTATGACCACAGGGATTGGTGGTGGAATTGTCTACGATGCAATGGGCACCGGCGGGAATCACTTTCTAACAACACGTTCTACTAAGAATTATGATCGCACAAATTGGCAGTGAAAAAACACAACCCTAAAATATAATGTGTAATCCACAAACAAAAACAAGAAAAAAACGGATTTAACTCCCAATTTAAAGTCTTTTATTACAACAACTACAATCAATTTTTTTAAATATCAATGTCTTTCATTAAACACATCATACCTCTCATTGCACATGCTTTTTATTATTTGGCTTATTATGTTGTTATTTTTCAATTAGATTTCTTCCTCTATCTTATTTTATTTCATTTTAAACTTTTATATTTCTTGTGTCTTCCATTCTCGTGAACAGGTGTAACAGTACAAATAATAAGCCATGCCGTACATCTGTTTCCTTGGCAAAACGTATTCATTCGTAACTCTATGTGTCATACATCCTTTAAAATGTATCAGAATACCTTAATCCGTACCGCTCGTAACCATCTTTAATGCCTCAATTATCTGTTATGTTAGTTTTTAATCATGAAAACAAATATTCACAAATAGATATGAATTACTTAACGCAAGTACTATTATAAAGGTTCTCTATTTAACTGTTAAGAGAACACCAACAAAAGAAGGCTCTACTGTTATACATCTTTAACTTTTCCATATTTAAAATGATTCTTATTTAAAAAATAAAGGCAGCAATGTTACTTATGTAAAAACCCAAATGCCTTTTATTAAAATGATTAAAAAAAACATATATAATCAAGTAAAAAACATTAAAAGACATTGACAGGAACAGCGGGCAGGCACCTTCCTCCCCGTAAACGACCACCTGGTTTAATTAAGAATGCAATTACACACCTTTTACCTGTGCGTCACATGACCAGAAACTCCTCCGCACCCTCTTTCCGCAGACCTCGCGTCCGCGCCGAACAACACGCGTTGTGTTTTTTAAGGAGCTATTTATTGACGTTTGAAGCGTTTGACTTGTCGGACCGGTCTGGCAGGTTCGTCCGGGGGCAGAGCAGAGCAGGTGAGGTGAGGCAGCGGAGGGGAGGAGGAGAAGGGCGGGGACCCGCAGCCGCCACCGCCGGTCACCTTTACACAAGCAGGAAGAAGAGGAAAACATGGTGCGGTGACAAAACGCCCGGGACACCGACTGAGAGCAAAATTAGGCTTTTTATTTTATTTTATAAATACAAGTTCGCCAAAGAACACGCGGTAAGTCCAGTTGAATGTGTGATTGTTTCTTCGTGTTTTACTCGTAGTATTTTTGTAAATGCTTAATGGCGTTTCAAATGCACAGAGGGAAGATGAGGGTTTCACCTGGGCGGCTGCTGCTCAACTCACCTTCCCCTCTTAGGAAGCTTTGTTTGGGGGTTAAAATGTTAGCCCAAAAACGTTCACATTAGCCTATAACTTAGGTTTAAGTTGGTAGTTTTTTGTTTCCCAAGCTTAAAAAACATTTAAAGTAGCCTACTGTTTTACAATAGTGTATTTGTCCATCCCCATTGATAGAAGAATGTAGCCTGCTGTGGTTGAACTGTCAAAACAGTTAAACCACAGCAGGCTACATACCTCCAAAATGATCATTGAGTTGAACCTTTTTAACTCTTTAAAAGCTAAACATTATAGTATTGTCTGTATTCTCTTAAATTATTAGACTGCCTTAGTTTTAGCTAGGTGTACCTAATAAAATGGACACTGAATATACATAAAGGAATGGAATGATAGTTTCAGAGTAGTAGAACCAAACTTATTTCCCAATTAAAGAATAAATAAATATAGCCATACCTACAAGGTAACATTTACAAAATGTAACACTTTTAAAGTTTTTTTTTTTTGTTGTTGAATATGCATCAGGTCCTTTTTCAAGTACTTGTTAGTTACTTTTGGAAATTCACATTATTAACATCGGCATAAATAAAATGTATCGTATAAACAAAATATAAACTAATAAAATATATCATAATAGCATAAATAAATCCACCACTGGTTCCCCTTTCTATTCCCGTTATTTCCTTCTTCCACAACATTGATGAGAACACCAGGAGTTGAGGTTTTCATTAAAGCAAAATGATGGCTGTTGTGTCAACTGCATGCCAAAATAATCAGAGCACATATGGCCAAACTGCTTCCCAACTTGCCACCTGACCGGTTGCTGAAGAGCAACGTGGCGTTTAAAAGGCTGTTGTTTTGTTTTTTTTGTCGTTTTTTAACGGAGTCTGGCACGGTGCTCACTCCACCTAAAACGCACCAGGCTTACCCTACATCGCTTCCAGCTACAACTGATAGACTGTGCATTGTAGCATGATACTTATACACTTTGACAAGAGGGTGTGGGAGGCATTTTAATCGTTCACAATCTAATATAATAATAGTGCACAACCCTAGTTGGTATACCAAAAGTATAGAAACCAATATCTGTCCAGATACACTTGTCACTATACGATACGTGTCGCAATACACTTGTTACTATATATATATCGCGATATAATACGATACAAAAAATATTGCAATACTCAATTTATTTTTCATTTTAATGTGAAACTAGCGCTGAAAATGTTACTTGCTGTGGTGTGACGTAATCGTAACATTTGACCCGGTGGTCTAGTCGCCTTACATCGCACGTCAGGGCTACTCTCTCTGCAGGGGGAGCCATGTTTTGACACGTTTCGTCACCTCTTTGTGAATCTTGGGCACTAACTACACTGCTACGTCCGTCATGAGTCGGGATCACATAGCGCCTCTCAACAGTATAAGGCCACTTGTTTGTGAGACGCCATGTTGGAGTTTCGGCCGGATCATACGGAAGGCCGGGAGGTCACTGTCCTTTTAGCTTACACGGAAATAGGCAGCAACATCTGACGCTACATGAGCGGAGGTGGAGGTCGTTTGACACACACAGGGATTTGAGGCATTTTAAAGGGTATATTAGATCCATTTAAAATTGGATTTTAAAGTTTTCTATGTATCGATAGTGGTTGCAGACTACACTTGGGTTGAAAAAACTATGGCGGTAGTAAGGTACATCGATATTTTTGCAGAGCCTTAATTACTAATATCTTTACTTATTCTTTGGTCAGATACTTCCTGATTTTATAATTCTTTTTTTAAAGCTGCCCATTTTAACTATATTTTATTTAGACAAAGGTCTTGTATGACTGCTTGTGTATCGAAAAAAAAAATGTAGTTTTGGTATCCAAATTTAGATATCTTCAGCCTTGGTATTGAAAATGTTCGGACACCCAGCCCCATTGTTCCAGGACTGCCGCACCCGGCTCAGTTGTTTCGTTTGCATAGTCAATTCTTATCCTTAAAAACATAATTTGTCAATCTGTCTTTTGAGCTTTTGCATTGGTTTGAAAGAAATAACCGCATTGCTTTGAGTTTGATCGCTTAGTAACTGATTTCAGGAAAGCTGTTGGATGGGCAGACGGATGTACGGAGCCTATTTTAGATAAGGAGAACGAAAGCTGCCTCCCGGTCTAAGGGGGCTCTTTGCTGGTAAAGAGAGAGATTCTGGGTGGAGTGTGACTTTACCTTGTCACTACATACACATGTGACTGAAAACAAAAGGCTGGGCAGGTAGTGCAACACACCGACACAATCTTAAAGCTGGTGTTGTTGTGTCTAAACACAGTGACTGCTCGCGTGTCGGAGCAGCCAGGATGTTTGTTTTTTCCATAAACAAAGAGCAGAGCTTGGGCCAGTCTGAGTCCTTTTGCTTATGGAAATGTTTGCCTCCTTATGGAAATGATTTTAAAACTTGAGACCAGCGGCTCAGAATTTGAATTGCGACTTGATAGTCAAATGGGGTTCGAAGGTTTAGCTGAGGTGAAGACGTCGTGGCCTCTTCTGTAAGCTTTTGGATCCTTTTGGGGCTGAAGCTCTATGTCGGCCATGTGTTGTTTGTAACAACCCTATTCTTTCTGGGGGGTTTTGGTACTTTTTAAATGTTGTTAAAATATATCAGTTTCACCAATCTATTGTTAAATCAGATTTTAAATTTGAGTAGTTTTTATTTACAATATTTATTATTTGTTTGGTATTTTAAACACAGATGGGGAAAAGAGGCAACATGGCACAAATGCATACATCTGCGTAAGAACTTATATAAACACATGCGTACATACAAATGGGTGCCATGTACTGTATGCATTGCACATGCACGTTGTCGTATACATGCACATGACCACACGATAGGACTACCCACCTGTAGACAAATTGGGAGTCAAATACAATTTGACTACAAAAGTAATGTTAGTGTGAGGTTTTTTTGTTGTTGGCGGAGCACTGCATGAATTACCTTTTTGTGACTGTCATTTATCATGACGTCTGCCGACTACTGCGGCTTTAGACATCTCCCAGATAGGAGCTGAACCCTTAACTTTGGCAGTGTTAGTGCCTTGCTCAGGGGATGTTTATGGATTTGTTGTCTGGACTCTCAGCTGTGAGTGAAATCCAGGATAATCTCAATGAAGACTCGTCTCATTGGCCTCATTAATCTCCATTAACAGCTGAAACACACGCATATAAATATATAAATTGACATTTTTTACATTTTAGAGAACATTTAATTTATTTATTAAAAAATAGCTAACTCATTAATTGACAATGGCAATAATTCCCAGATACAGCCCTAATTTTTACTCTACAAAAGTTTATTCTTTAAAAATTAGCCAAAGGGAAGAATCTGGTGAGTTGTTTGTAGATCCAGGAAATTCTAGTTGTAAGTGACACAGGTCCCCTCTGTAACAGTGCATTGTGCAGCTTTATCCACAAAGGTTTAGCTGGGCTTTTTTTTTGTTTTCTTTAATTTAACTATATATTTAGATCACAAAACCATCTCGACAACGTCTGTGATGTAAACGGTAGAAATGCCCCATAAATACTGTGTGTGCGTGACACTGTACATTTCATAACTTCAAAAAGCTAATTTCCTCTCTGCTTGGATAGTCAACAGCATATCTCTGAGCACACCTCTCTCGCTCGCTCGCTCTCTCTCTCTCTCTCTCTCTCTCTCTCTCTCTCTCTCTCTCTCTCTCTCTCTCTCTCTCTCTCTCTCTCTCTCTCTCTCTCTCTCTCTCTCGCTGCTCTCATACCAACAACGCAACAAGCAAACGCGTGGGTTGCACTTAAACCCGTACTTCGACCATTTTCACACTGAAGTAGTACTGCCGCTGCAAAGTGGGCGTGGCATTTCACAAGTCTGTTTTCTTCTTCTGCTCTCGTTGGCTATGCGGGACAGGGGCGTAAAGTGTGTTTGTGTGGGGGGACCGCACTAAATGCCCTTGCTGCAACATATGTGTGTCATGTTGTTTTATCAGCACACGTCCTTCAGACATATTTTCAACATGTATGAATATAACCAGGATTATAACATTGAACACATGTTTAACACTACAAAGTGTCAAAAACCCACGTCATCTTTAACTTAAAAAAGATGATGGATAGAGCAAGAGAGTGGCACAATGTGTGCTACTCTGTGTGCAGAGTCACTGCATTAAGTGGTATCCAGCAGAGAACAGTCAGTCTTTATTCTTTTTGTTTGCCACCTGATTTGTTAACAGCACGTTGACTCATAACAGACCCCCCCCCCCCCCCCCCCAGGTGCTGCAGAAACCCGACTCTGCATTAACCCGACTGACACACACACACACACACACACACACACACACACACACACACACACACACACACACACACACACACACACACAGTTACTTTCCCCCTCCGCTGTAGCCCAGACCTCCATCACACCAGGAGCTCATCCCGATAAATAAGTGAAATATCTTTCACTCTTCTTGAACTTACCAGCTCTGTCAACCTTACAAGATCACAATTACAGAGTCTGGCAAGGACTTTCTCATTGCTGTTTTTTTGCAGAAGATATAAAAAAAACATAGATTACATAGATTTAATTGAAATTGAAATTTTGTTCAAAATTCAGCCATATTCATTCAACACGAATATGTCCATGCAGGCTAAAAATAACTCTGAAGATTTGACTATTTTTAGCTTTTCTGCCAATATTATTTGATCTATTCAGGATTGAATTCAAGGATATTTCTTTTTTTTATCTTCTTCAAAATCTCCTCCCTTGTCCTGAAGTGTGCCTCTGGGACACAGATTTTTGGAATGTGTCCCCCTGTGTGTCTGGTCCCGTTTTGTGTTCCTTTACTGAAGGCGACACTATGTACTGAAAAAAAGACACAAATCTTATATCACGCAACTAACAGGTAAATATATACAACTACTATCTTAATAGTAGTTGTTCATTGTTACTGGTTCAGTCTGCCGTCAGTCTTCGCACTGCATACCTGAACCACCGACCTTTTTAAATAACACTGGTACCAAATACACATGCTTTAAATACATTTTGCTTTAAACAGAAATATGTAACTTGAGAAAAGGTGAATTATATATATACTGGTTAGGACAGAACGGTAACGTCCCTGATCGTTTCGTTGTTAGGCATTTCAGAGAAAGTATGGTCATGAAAATTTGTCCTCAAAGGCATGGGAAAGTCGTGAAAATGTAATGTTAACCCTGAATCAAAGCCAGTAGGTTTGCTCTATTTCAAAAAACTATTTCACAAATGTGAAATGATATTTGAAGAGTTGTTCCTTTTTTTTTTTTTTTTTTTTTTTTTTTTTTTTTATAAACAAGACTCCCAAAGCGTTAGAGCTGGACACTCAGTCATTAAGAGGGGACATTAGAACACTAAAAAGAAGTATCTACAGGTCCCCGCTGTGTTTTCAGGTTGTGGGTCACCATCGTAGAAACAGTCTCTTTATTACATTTTTTCAAAGCTTCCTCCTAACCTCTGACCGAGATCCGCACCTCCTCCCTCGTCTCAGATTTCCGTCGTCGCTCAGGTATGCTCTCCTCTGTCCCACTCTTTCTCTTTGCTGTTGCCATAGCATCCTTGGCACAAAGCCAATTAACCGAAAACCTGTTTTCCGAGACGAGTGATCCTCGCAGACCTGTTGCTGCTGAGCCCCCGGTTTTCTTCTTCTTTTTTTATTTTTTATTTTATTTAAGATGAGGCTGTTTTCAGGCTCGGTAGCTGTAATGTCTTAATTTGCTTCAAAACTTGCCCTTAACAGTTAATTCTCCTGAAAAGTCCTCTTCTATTGAGGATGCAGTGTTTTCACAGTTTAGTGGCTCTAAAACTTATTCTGTCATGCCCTAGAGCCAGTATAAGAGACTCCTCCCCCACCCATGTGTAAGTGGGGTGGGCTTTTTTTTGGCACCTCTGGTTCTGAACGAAACAAGCGTTTCTGTACGTGACTCACAGCTTGAGCACTAATCAAACTGTCAAAAGAAAACAATAAAAACAACCACGCTAGAAAGAATGCGGCCCTTTGAAAAGTTAAAAGTTAGGGGCTTGCGTACAGGAAAACGTTTGAGGTAGAAGGTAACTATGACTCCCAAGGTGCCTTAGGGTAAGAAACACCCAATCACCAAGCTTCAATTTCTACACCTTTTTGGATTCTGAGGTTTATTTTGGATGAATTTATTAGAGGTGCAACGACTACTTTTTTAGATGATTAATAGAAGAGAAATCAGCTATTTTGATTGTTGATAAATCGTTAAATTAAAACCTGCTATCAGCATCTCAAATATGTTGATTTCCTGCTGATCCCTGTCCTATCATTCTAAACTAAAAATATCTTCGGTTTAATGCACTGACAAAACAAGACCTTTTAAAGACATCATCTTGGACTATGAGAAACTGGGATGGACATTATCTATTTTCTGACATTTTATTGTCCAAACGATTAATCTAAAAAAATAATTAGCAAAGTAATCGAAAATAATGCAATGCGGTGGCTATTACTGAAATATGTAATCGTTAAATCATCCAAGAAAGTCCTGTGTTGAGGAAATCACTTAAAGAAAAACCCCTCTGATACCATTGGCTCCTCAAACTCAACAGCAACTCCTTATTTCTTTTTTTTATCTGTCCATCTTGTTCTTCACATGTCATCGCGCCTTCTGTTTAACTCTTGCAAACCTGACTCTTGAGAGCACCAGAGCAGCCTTTGTTTGTTTGTTGTTTCCACAAGGATCACCTTTCAACCCCCCCACCCCTTTCTCTGTTGATCGTCCATCCAGACTTTTGTGCTGTGTTAATTTGCATATATTTAGGGAGACGCCACACAAGCAGAACCAAAGGGGATCTCCAGAATCCCACACAACCCCCGTCCGTGCCTGGGTGAGATATTGAGCAGGTTAGGAGGGCGGGGCATGGGGGTGATGCAGGACCCAAACTCCACACAGCAACTCCAAAACTACTGAGGCTTTAAACATAGTCTTCTATCTAGAAAACCGTGCTGCCGGACATGTTGAGCCAATCAGAATAATGAGTTGACTGTGTTTCATTACATCTCGATGATTTAATATATAACTCATAATATCTGGAGAGGACACGGGCCTGATTTAGACCATGTATTGCGTAAAGCCTCTATTTTTTTACGCTCCAAACCAGGCCAGTGCAGGTACAAAGACTGGTTTCTTTTTCTTTCACAATCAAGGAAACCTTTTATTTTTAGCAGTGTGCATGCCTCCAATGATGCCGCGTTTCTGATAGTGACGCAGGGCTTTAGTGGTGGTTGTGTATTCATTTGTTGCGGCACGTCGTTTGGCTGGATGTCATCGGATTTACTCCCTCCTACTCTCATTCTTTCCTCTCCTCCCCCTCGTCACTCCGTTTTCATGTGCAGACTTGTGTGACCCACCAGAGTTTCATTCAGTCACAGAATACGCCATAAAAAAACCACCGGATACACTTCTATGATATAATGCAGCAGTATTATACCACCGATCTACCCAGTAGTATACAAAGTATTTAAAACATGCTCTTGCATGTATTTGTTAGTGATAAAAGCAGAATAATATAATATACTTTACAGGGCATTCTGCATAATTTGTTCTTAACCTTTTTATACCTTAAGTACTGATAATACTTCTGTACTTTGCTATCAGATCTGTGAGGCTGTACTTTGGCACAGTGGTGCTTTTAAGTTGAATGTTCATGTTGGTAGGCTGTAAACTTCTGCCCCGCATGCTCTTGTATAAACTTTCAAAATAAAATAAATTCCTATCAATCAAGAGAACTAAAAACTACGCAGTGATGGAACAGAAAATGCACATATCTAGAAGAGGGAAAAGGACATTTGGTCTGGACTATAAACTCTCTCTTTAAACCTTCCATTTCCCAAGTTTGAATCCTGCTGTTGTCCCTGCGTGACACTGTTTAGCTCTTTTTAGGTGTATTTGTTCTTGGAGACCGTACTAATGAACCTTATCAGCTGTGCTAATGGACTCCTTCGCATCATTAAACATTAAACTGATGGGAGCGCCAACTCAAACTCGGCACCTGCTAAACAGGAGTTGTCAGGCAGATATTGGTTGACGATGATTTCTAACGATGCAGAGGATTTGCTGTCTAAAGGCTCGGTAATATACTAAAACAGATGGGTACTGTAGTTTTTATCAAACGTTAATCAAACAGGAGGAAATAGTGCTTTTGTTGTGGACTATTTTCAGCGGCGGATTAGTACACAGTCGGTGATCTAGTGAGTATTTCTGGCAGCCAGGGTCAAGACCATTTGAATCCGCCCGACCCACTGAGTTTCGGGTTGATTGCCTCGTTTGGCATCATGACACAAAATACGGTTTCTCGGTTAAAAAGCGATGGAACCAATGAGGGCCGTGGTGCGCCGCAAAAGGTCTCTAAATAACAGCAGACATTGTAGTTTATTTTTACTCCGCTCCCCTCCACACTTAAAAACCAGTACATTGGCATGGCTACACATCAGTTTTGACTCAAAACGCCATTTGAGTCAAGCGGAGACATTGGTCTCTAGTGAGGGAGAATTGAGCGATAAAGAAGGTGCGGTCACATTCCTCAGAGTCACAGAATTGTGCATATTCATTATGACACTTTAACACACAAACGCGTGCCGCAAAGTCATCACACAACGCATCATATGACATCGGCAGGTAAACCTGAACTGCAGCTCTTTATTTCTCCGCTTGTGTATTTAGTATCAATGACCGTACACAATAGATTGCGTGGAACCGATCCATCAGCTGTATCATAAAGTTAAGACATGCAGATTACCTCTGAACTTGATTTCTAACCGCTGATTAATATATGATTCTTGTTTCCTGATTCACTTGATCTGCATCCTTGTTCTGTCTTTGCTCTTTCTTGGCAGTCTGATCTTTCCGGCTACATTTTGTTTTCAAGTACAAAGAGGTGATGTGTCATTTTTGAACATGTTTGGCTTGTCAATGTAAAGAATGTCACTGTCAATGTTACAGCAAACATCAGTTGACTGTCTGAGGGTTTCTTTGCTTCTCTCTCCTTTTTTTTTTTTTTTTAAATGTCAAGATGTTTGCTCTGTCCCTAAAAACATGGCTGCACTGTTGGTTTCCGAAGGGACGTTTCCAATCATGGACTTAGCTTTGCTGTAGGCTCAACGCCATCTAACTGAATCCAAAAAATCCCAAAGGCCTCGGCATGCTCCAAATGAATTAGGTTGTACGATGTGTCGTTAAACGCGTCTAATTTTAGTTGCGTTAATACCCATTTCAAGCGGCAGGTCAATCCTGCGGTCATGGTAGCAACCATCATACGTTAATCATTTGAATTGTGTTTCATAGTATCCGCTATAAATGACAATAACAAAGTAACAGGATAACATGTCGAATTTCATTTTAAATCAGTTTACACTGACTTCGGGGTATTGTGATGGAGAAAGTTAGTATGGAGCCTTGGTGTCAATTACAGTTCTTAGAATGAAAATCAGCAGGTGGGACTTTTTAATAAAAAATCTGAAAACTTTTCAAGAAAAGTTCAATCAGAGAAAAAGCATCTGTAGCTTAAATGGCTAAAATGGGTGTGATTGTCAGATTGTTGGTTTTTGATGGTTAAAGAAACCTTTTGGATGCAGCACTTATTTATTTTCAGATTGCTTTAAAAATCTGAATTATGTCATGTTACATTTATTTATGAACTGAAACTCTTCTTCTTTCTCAGAGATACCTAAGGTGCCAAGATGAATCGGCATCGCGTGGACTCCCAGGGTTCCCTGGGGCCTGACGATGAGGTCATGCCGTACAGTGACGACGAGACGGATGACGAACTGGAGCCGAGCTCTGAAGATGAACCAGAAGAGCTGCCAGGGGCCCCGCAACCGCCGGTGGAGGCTAAACCCAGCGGTGAGTCGCTTAAGACACATTTATGACTTTCTTTTAAATTGAGTTTGCATGAACTTTATTTTGTGAAATCTCTTTTGTCGGCCATTTTTCTCAGAGACTCGTAAGAAGATTGATATCAGTTTCATTGTTCTGCATCCAGAATGTGATTAGCCTAGCTTAGCATAAAGACTGGAATCAGATGGAAGCTGTCGACTTCAGTTACAAAACATTATTATTTATTCTGTAGTTTACATTTTACATTTATGTTAGGGAAACCATTTTTGAAATGTTTTTCTGTTTCAGAGATGGGATGGAAGGTGAAAGCCAACGACCGACCATATCACCACCTGCCAGAGTTTCAGAAAAAAGTGTTCCTATGCATCAAGAAGAGCAGATACTCTGTAAGTTCTGTCATGCATGACATAAAACTGCTATTTAATGGACTTCAATGGTCCGAAGGCGCCTTTATCCTCCCACTTGTTGGTCCTGAGAGAAATGATTCCTAAGCATATAGAGCTGAGCATGGCTGACACACCCTGGACAAAGAGCAGGACAAGCTTGTTTTTTGCTATTCATTATGTTGACTATTTTTATCATCATCCAGCGTTCATTAGATAGGAATTTGTTTCCATTCATTTTTATCACAATCGACCTGCAGAGAATTAAAACTTTCAGCAGAGAGATGATCGATCCGTCAACATTTCCCGGTAGTGTTTTGTCCAGGTTATTTTGTCATTGTGGGTTAAGAAATGGTGTTTAAGGCAAGTCTGATATTCAAAGACTGGAAGAGAGCAAGTTTTTTTATTCACAAGTCATAACTATTTATGTTCAACTATTGAATGTCAGAATGTATACCAAGCGCTGTGCCAACAAGAGACTTTAAAAATGGCCTTTACTTTAAATGAAAGAGTTTCAAGTTTCTAATAGAAATAAATTGAACACAATTCCTACCTGGAACGAGGGAAATTAACCTAAAACCTGACTGGTGAATTGGGAAAATGATCAGAAGTAGTTTTTGTTGTCAATAAGCAGAAAAAAAACATTGGTGTGGAGTTCTGCATAAAACTCAAAACTGAGACCCAAACTCGTCACTTTTACTACCAGATATGACTGGTGCTACAAAATGTTGAGCCCAAAATCCTCCTTCCTGCATTGGCCAAAAAAGACAATTATAGGACAGCGACATATGCCAACATGTTTTGTTAGAGTGTGGAACACTTCCTCCAAGCCAACAGAGTAAAGAGAACTGCTTTGCGTCCGTGGTTTCCACAGTGTCCTGTGTACTCGTCCGTTTGGGAGTATAAAAGACTGCACCTGCAAAACCCCTTTTTGTATTAAATCATTGTGAATTTTATTGCTTATCAATGAAACTTTTCATTTGTAAGAGGAAGACTGTGCTATTTCTTTATTCAAAAGTTACATAGTTAAACTTTAAATCACATGAATGTTCGTAATTTTAGTTTTTTTAGTAAGACAAAGTGATTTGTTTTTCACTATTAAAACCTCTTTCGATGGCAAAGAAATGTATGAACCATAAATGATGTATGAAATACTGAGTTTATCTTTAACTGAGCAAACAAAATCATGTGTAAGATGGGCATCAGTACACATTAACCGTCCTCATACTGTACATGTCTGAGGGATTTTAGCCAAATCTAGTACAATATTTGAATAATCCCAAAGAGTCCCAAAGAAAAGTGAGTATTAAACACCAAAGAGGAAGCCAGCTGTGCTAATTCAGTCCCCTCTCTGTTTCTGCTGAGTCATTTGAGGTGTTTTTGTGTCGTCGGTCTTTGCGGAGGCTGAAAGCTGATCACCCAGCTGAGCCGACCTGTATTTCACTAATAGACACATTAGACACAGCAAGACCCTGTGGGACTGAAACCAGAACATGTTTCCAACAACTTCAACAGTAACCCTTTGTCCATTTTAGAGTCCTAGATCTACCAGAAAGCTGGGGGAGAGAGATGGTAGAAAAGGTTATGAATGTTTTTATGAATCGTGACTATAACTTGTCAGAGTTCTGATGGTTGTCTGTAATGAAATGCAGCTCTGTTCTTATTACTGACGTCTCTACAAACTCGGACACTCCCTGCACAGTCAACACGGATACTAGTGCTTCGGTTGGAGAGGACACATTTCAGCAAAGCGATTATCTAACCCCGCCCCTTGACCACATACTTTGGTCTGGCGCTTTTTTTTTTCCTGGAATGGGCTAGTTCCTTTGTTAGTTCTACAGCATCCGATGATATTTTTAGACTGTAGTGTGCCTCCAACTTTGTCACAACAAATTGTGTTTGACCCTGTGCACAAAGTCAGATCAATGAAGAAATAAAACAGTTTCCCCAGTTTGGTGTAGAATAACTTGTTTGTCCTTCGCAAAGCTCTGACCTTCAAGCCCATCCATCACCTTTAGGGTCAGGTGGAACGCTGACTGCCCTCCAGGCAGTACAGTTGATGTTATTCTGTGAAATAAGACTCTCAGAACAGATCTGGAGCTGGTAGGACTTCAGTGTCTTGGTAGAAGACACCAACACTGTTGGAGGTGAAAGGACTTTACGCTGAGTGGAAACCAGGCTGTAATGTAAAGTTCAGATGGTTATCCTCTGCTGAAACACAACACAGCACAGCACTGCCTCACTACCACAGACACCGTTATACCTGCTGATTCTGGGCAAACGCCTCAAGATGCAATTGTTTGTATCAATTGAATACATGCTGATTGCAATAGTAAGTACTTTCTAAGGGCAGCTGCAGTATTTACTGCTGTGAAACCAGGTTGCCACCTCTGGTTCTGAAAAGTGAAGCCGATTAAACCTGCATTCTCTCTAAAAGCGACTCTTCTGATTGTATAGAAGTCTATGAGAAAATGACTCTACTTCTCACTTGATTTATTCCCTCAGTAAACATTGTAAACATGAGTTTATGGTCTCAATCTCTAGTTTCAAGTCTTCTTCATTACAGCATGATGCTCATTTCGCATTAGTATTATGGTCCATTTAGAGTCAAATGAGCATTAAGTGGAGTATGCTTTAGGGCGTGGTTACTCTGTGATTGAGCTGAGTTGCTACAGCTTCCAGAGATTTATACGGCGTCTCTACATCACTCCTCTGCAGACCAAATATGGTCACTTCCCTTCACTGGTTGCAAAAAAGCAAGATGGAGATGTCCTAAATCCAAGGTGGCGACGGACAAAATGCCAAACTGGAGGTTTCAAAACAGAAGTCCGCAAATCAATGATTTATGCACATCGATGGCATACACTTCTCTTATTCAGTCTATGATTGAAACTTTGCTCGAAATCTTAGCAGCAGAGTTTATTAGCATGGTTCAAGAGTCAAAATGTTGCATCCTACATTCCCCTTAATGCAACTTGATAGTCTTTTCATTAGACCCTCCCTGCCTAGTAAGCAGTTTGTAACACAGACTTTCTGTTTATAAATTTGATGAGATCAATAAACTGGATGACATCAGCTGGGTTATTTTCTCAGAGTATCGCACAGGCGGCAATATGCAACTGTTTTCACAGGTTGAGTAGTATTCCTAATCAGCAACAAACCGCTCCTCATGTGTAACATTGGCGTAGTGTCCCTTTTTAAGAAGCATATTTTCTGCAGTTTGATAAAATGATAACTGACTCTGCAACCATCATTTCATTGTTTCTTCTCTACAGGGAAATGCCATCAAGACGTACAAGTACAACGTCCTCACCTTCCTCCCTCTGAACCTGTACGAGCAGTTCAAGAGAGTCGCCAACCTCTACTTCCTGGCTCTGCTCATCCTACAGGTACATCCCAAAAAGATACTGACCCCTGTCATCTGATTTACAGTGTTAAAGTCCAAAAGGACCAATAAGTGCCATCAACTGTATTTTTATATTATTTTGTTAGATTATTCCGGACATTACTACTCTGCCCTGGTACACCACACTGATTCCTCTGGTGGTGGTGCTGGGAGTCACTGCCATCAAAGACCTGGTCGACGATCTGGTAAGGCTTCTCTTTTTGAAAGACGTGCGCGCACACACACACACACACACACACACACAAAACACAGATATAACTTCAGGTTATATCTGGGTTTTTTTCTTCTAAATCTAAGTGGACCTTGAAATAGGATATTTTTTTTGTCCAACTACTTCAAGCTCGGGGTTTAGCTACATTTGTTTCCAGCAATCACTAATCCATAGAACGTTAGAGACAGCTGTTTTGCTGGCAACATACTACATTTCATATCACAAGTCAGTTTTAATTTAGCTGTTGCACAAGTATGTACCTTTTTGAAGATTATACTGGATTTAAAAAAAAAAGATTTCTTTAAAAAGTAAATAAACAAGTTTGAAAGCTTATTAATGATTGATGCAGCCAACAACTGCTTAAAATCCATATGAAAATATTCAGAAATCGATTGATTGCTGTTCAAGCTACAGTTTGTCATGGGATTACATAGGTGGTAAATGATCCAGATTTTCCTGACCTCTTTTTAACGAAAATTCTTCCAGGCGCGGCACAGGATGGACAAGGAGATTAACAACAGGAAGTGTGATGTGCTGCTGGACGGAGGGTCAGAACAAAGATCATTTTCTATTTGCTTTGGGTCATAAAACAAGATATCCACCATCTTAAAAAACTGACGCAAGGTTTGAGAAATGAAAGTAGCTCAAGTTCCTGGTTTATACTGAACGTTAAACCAAGAAGTATTTTGAGCATTTATATAGCATTTTGAAATAATTCTACTTTAACATCTGACGCATATTAGGGCATATTTTTTGCTGTATTTGAGGTTTGTTCCTGTACAATGTGGGCTAGCCAGTGGACACTCCCTAAATTTTCTTGTCTTGTCTGTGTAAAAAGTGATGAGAACATACAAACAAAAACTATGATTGGTCTCTGCTTCAGGTTTCAAGAGTTGAAGTGGAGCAACATCCAGGTTGGAGACGTGGTTCGACTGAAGAAGAACGACTTCATTCCGGTATGATGAGTCAAGATCATTTTTGCTGAGCTGTGTAACGTTTTTTTTTTGGCTGACTGACTGAAGCAGGTGAACAGATTGTTTAAATGTGCTCGTGTGGCTTCCTGCCATTTCCAGCTGACCCAGAGGGGTCTACAGCTGTTGTACTTTATCAGAGTTAGCTAGCGCTAACCAGGCAAACTGCTGTAGATCTGTTTACGGTCAGTAAGTAAGCACATATTAGAGCTAGGGAAGGTAACATATTTATCGGTCATATTTGTTGAAATTCTCTTAACTTACAGCGATCACTAAATAATATGATCTGACAATAGAAGAAGAAAACTAAATCTGGTATATGTGGTTGGAGCTAATTTTGGGGGAGTTGCTCTGGAGGACTGAAGGGATGGGTGTTCAGTTTTGACAACTTGGCAACTTTCTCACAAGATTTAGCGACTTTTGGAACTACTTTCATTGGAAAATAATTGGCAGCACTGGGCTGAGTTTTTAAGTTGGATGATTTTAAAATGGACAGTATTTTTGCTGGTTTTCCAAAATGTTACCTACGCAAGCTTCAAAACAACATGCATTACTTTTTATATTTGATATTTACAAGTAAAGTGTCAAATGTTTAAAATATAAATTACATTTTGTATATTTCTCAGAAGAAGAAAGCATGACTGAACCATAATACAAGGTCCAAAAAGAGGTTGTTTTTATTAAACTGTAGAAATGTCTGCCACGTTTAATTTCATTAAGCAAAGTTCAGACCTAAGTTAAGCCAAAATGAAAACGCATTGAGCCACTGTTCTAGGATATCTAATAATATCTGATGGTTGATGAAGTCAAGGCTATGCCAAGAACCAGTTAGGTTAAGATTAACTAAGTACCAGTGTCTGTTAGGTTGGAACAGGAAGAGATTTATTGTGACTTTTGTGAGCAGTACTGTACTATGAAGTTTTATAGACCGAAATAAAAAATAATAAAATGTAGTTAATAAATGAACTGATTAACAACAATGACAGCGGTGCTCTGTGTAGAGGACCTGCTCCCTATATAGATATAAACGGCTTATTCTTAACGAACCAAAACATAGTTATGAATATTAAATTCCAATTCTGCTTAAAAGATTTCCCTAAATCTTACACATTTTTGAAAATGGGCAGAAATACACCAGAAGCAGATGTGTAGTTGGATTTGAGTGTTAAACCCTTCAGAGTGCTTGATGAATTCTCTTTTCTTTTCTTTTTTTAACGTGTATATATTTATTATCCTCTTCAGGCTGACGTCCTGCTGTTATCCAGCTCCAACCCAAACAGCCTCACCTATGTAGAAACGGCTGAGCTCGACGGGTAAGACTCTCCAACCTTTTTTTAATTTTACCAAAATCGTATCATAAGTTAGTGTTATTCACACTTTGTTTTGAACTGCAATATTGACCATGATATCGAAATTGAGTAATAGAATATAGTCTGCTTTAGAGTGACTGCTGCTCAGCGTTCTTGGCTCCCACAAGTTTTTGTTTGAGCCGTAGTTTCAGAGTTCAGTCAACACATTACTCACAGATAAGAGGAGAGCAAATGTGTAAAGAGCTTCTGCCAAGAGCTAAACAAACTCTGCCAAGCTCGGCCATGTGACCAGTGTGACCGTTTGTGCTGCAATTAAGTGAGAAACGCCTTTTAAATCAAACAGAGAGGCCTGCAGGTGACTCTAATGGAACTAACTAGCTTTGTGGCATGCAGCTTGCATCAGATAATTCTTTTTTTCCCCCCATAAATTGGCTTTATTTATCCATACTGATTACGTTATTTCCTAACAACATGGGAGTGAATTATACATTTAAAAAATCCTTTCCGTCTTAATCCAACTGTTATGATCTTTCATCTGTTTAACTGTATGTCTGCTTCCTCAGGGAGACCAACCTGAAGTTTAAGCTGGGACTCCGAGTGACCGATGAGAAGCTGCAGGAGATGCGTGAGCTCGCTGACTTTAATGGTAAGCATGGTTCACTACTAGGAGCCAAGTTTATTTGCATAAATCTGAATTACTTTTAGTCACTCAGAGACTTTCCTGAGAACAAAAACAAAGTTTTCATTTTAAAGTAAAAATATATTTCATTTTAAAAATATAAATTGTTTATTTAAGTTAACTATACGCTGTATATTGAGAGGAATAATAATCATAATGATAACTGAAAAACTTGAAACATTTTCAAACTGCATTTTCTTAAAGAATATTAATAAGCACGCTTTGTGTTTGCATTATGCAACGAGTGCGGTACTTAATGAAGGATATTCTGAAGAATATCAGTGCGCTCGTTACGTTCTTGATATTTCACCTTCTAATTTAATTGAAAGCCGTCTTCGTGTCCTTTCGTTTCTCCCATAGCTCTGATCGAGTGCGAGGAGCCGAACAACCGCCTGGACAAGTTTGTGGGGACGATGCTGTGGGACGGGGAGCGCTACCCTCTGGACCAGGACAACATGCTGCTCCGAGGCTGCAAGATCCGAAACACTGAAGTGTGTCATGGCCTGATCATCTTCGCAGGTGTGAACCCAATCAAAAATTTGTGAAAAGAGCATTTCAGCGTACACTGACAAGTGTACACTGAAGATGTGGATAAGCGACATCTTAGTTGGGCTGATACGCAGCTCACCTTTAGTTGATTGCACAGTTTAGCAACATTAACACATTGACTATGCATAACCAATCCCTTTCCATAAAATATGAAAAAAAGTTTTGAATTTTTTTGCTTTCTTGCGTTAGGCGACACCTGATTGATATGCAGGAACAATCTAAATTGGAGCTCAAACAATTAATTGCTGATAAAAAAGAAATTGATCTGCAACAATTTCGATAATTGGTTAATTATTTTCTTTGTCTGACGTGATAGTAAATTGAATATCTTTGGTTGTTGGGTTGATGGTGCAAGAGAAGACATTTGAAGACGCCGTCTTTTGCATTTCTCATTAATTTTGCATTTTACAGTCAAAACTATTTATGGATTGATAAAATTCAAATAATTGCAGCCAAATCACCATTAATTCCTAATTAAGAAATTAAGTTTGACCGTAATAGTAAATCATTTATAAAATTATGAATGATTGATAACCATGACTGATTGCAATGGCTAGCATTCAACATTTTGATGTATGACGTCGTAGGAGCCGACACCAAAATCATGAGGAACAGCGGGAAGACGAGGTTCAAGAGGACCAGAATTGATGAGCTGATGAACTACATGGTTTACACGGTAAGACTAGTAGGAGGCCAAGTTCATGGAACAATGTCAGTCCACTTTACAAGTTTCAATCAACCTAGTCATACCCCAGATGCCACCTGTAAAGACTGCAGGAATGTGAGCTGCTGAGTGCAAAAAATGCTACTATATATATATATATATATATATATATATAAATAAAATAAAATAAAATGTATGTATCTTTCAGGACCTTCGCTTTGGAAATCAGAAACTGCAATCTTCTCGATTAATCCGATAACCCATTGGCAAAATAATACAGGCCTAACATGAAATAAAATACAATGCATACCAATGTCAGAATTCATGTAATTGCGCAAAAAGAACTGAAAAGAAAATGCCCATATATATATTTCAGGAACTTTGCCTAGCTTAGAGGCCATCCTTGACATTTAAGTACAACTTTGGGCGCAACAAAATTCAGACAATGGTAAATGGACTGTACTTGTATAGCGCTTTTCTAGTCTTCCGACCACTCAAAGCGCTTTTACATTACTAATCATTCACCCAATCACACCCATTCATACACTGATGACAGGAGCTACCATGCAAGGTGCCACCTGCCCATCAGGACCCTAACTAACATTCATACATACACCGCAGAACAGCCTGCGGGAGCAATTTGGGGTTAAGTGTCTTGCCCAAGGACACATCGACATGGACTGCCGGAGCCAGGGATCGAACCGCCGATCCTCTGATTGGGGGACGACCCTCAATGGCGGCTGTGGCGTAACCACTGTTTTGCACTCTGTGGTTCAAGTTTCAGAGGTGTTTAAAGGTGGCTTCTGTCGTGTGATGAGGTTGATGCAACCTCGCAAAGTAAAGCGATCTGTTTTTTTGACGGAAAACAGTATTTTTCCACATTTATGACTTCCAATTGGACAATAAAAAAAATATTCTCATTAATTTACTACTTTGATCTAATAAATTCATAATATTCTGAGATCTTTCTTGGGATATTACCCCACTGTTGTAATTAATTTATTTCTAACCTACAATGGCCCATGTAAGCTGTGGTAGTCAGCTACATGTTCTTTATTGATCCATATTATTGGGCCTTTTTGGTAGTCACCCATTGTGTAACTGTGTTTCTGTTCCCTCCCTGTAGATCTTCGTGCTGCTGGTCCTTGTGTGCGCAGGTCTGGCCATCGGGCACACCTTCTGGTACGACGACATCGGCTCCAAGGCCTGGTATCTGTTCGATGGCAAAAACCAGGACGCCTCCCACAGAGGCTTCCTCAGCTTCTGGGGATACATCATCGTCCTCAACACCATGGTGCCCATTTCGCTATACGTCAGGTTTGTAAAACCTTACCCACATATTTAGGTGTTAGGATAAGTAGTGTCAAGGATACTGGATTTGAGTATGGATGTAACGCTCCCCTTCCTGTCTCAGGAAACCTTCGCCAAGTTCTGCCTCTCAATGCAGACTGGCCAAACATAGCGTAGCTTCATCCGGCACCGACCAGGGTCGGACAAACTATCCTGCTCTGCTCCATCGACTCTCATGCAATCCAGAGTTTCTTCATTTTCAGGCTGGTTAAGTGGGTTTTTGAGCTAGTTGTAGCTTAACGTTGTGTTAAAGTAATGCTCGCTAGAGGTTGGAAGGAGATGTATGTTTATAAAACGTGATGTTTCTCCGGGAAAATCCTGTGAAGCTAACATTAGCAGAGTATGATTGAGCCCATCATTAACTATCATAAGCACTCCAAAGCTATGCCAGTTAGTGAAGGTATACTAACAGTGATTAAGACCTACCCAGCTATTCAAGAACAGTATTCCTTAATTACGTTGTCTTCTGTCTCGATTGCCAGGTGATGAGGTGGCTCACTTTAATGTCTTTTTTAACTTGTTTTTGCTGCTCACTCAGTTTGACATCCTGGAATTATCCTTTAAACACACTTCTCTCTGCTTCTCTCTGAAGTTGCTTTTCCGGTTTCCAAAAATTGGATAATATAACTCCAGGGAGTGGTTAGTGACAGTGTGGGCTCTTAGGTAATGTAGCTCAGATATCTTTATGGAGTAGCAGTAGGGGGCAGGGCTTAGCGCCATCACAAGTTTAAGACTTACTTCTCTGGTTTATGGCTCTGAGAGAGAGTAGCTTGTGTTCACAAATATTGATTGAACTTCCCTAGGCCATGGAAGTAACGTATAGAAAATGTTAATATAGTTGGTTTTTCCCTTTTTTCCCTTTTTTTTTTTTTTAAATGTAAAAAAGAATGGATTTAGCCCATATTTAAAATACATTAGACTAAAAGATCTAGTGTTCTTTGAGAGCTGTGAAATGTTAAGGGACAGATGTCATCAACATGGCTCTGAGAATTTAACTTTGCTTTCCTCTGGAAAACATCTGCAAGGATTTTTCATAGTGCAGCTCAATTAAAACACTGTATTTAAACACATGCTCTTTTTTAACTTTAACTAACAAACACAGAGCAGCCTTAGCTGGTTCCTGGTTAGGTTTGATGCCACCGTCACATTTGATGTCTTCAGTAAACCAACACGACCAACTGCACTGCATGGTCCCTACAATCGTCAGCAGACTTGCTAACTAGTTATCCAAGCTAACAAAGTTGGCAAGTTGGCTTCTTTGTATCCTCCTCCTCTACTTCATCACTTAACCACTTGGCTTCAGCAAGAGAACCTGTGGAGTTCTGACACACCGTTGTCAGAGAGCAGCTCCACCTCCAAGAAATAATTTTCCAAATTTAACTCCATCTCCTGTTTGTGTGCTTTGTTTTCAGTGTGGAGGTGATTCGTCTGGGCCAGAGCAAGTTCATCAACTGGGACCTGCAGATGTATTTCTCAGAGAAAGACACACCGGCTAAGGTACATTACTTTAGCTTTTACAAGTATTTTTACCTTCCTGACTTTATTCTAAATATAACATCCTGTGCACAGAGGATTTTTTTATTAATTTCTTTTCAAGAAAGAGAAACAACCAATGAATTCCTATGGACAGTGTTTCAGTCCTTAGACCTTTGATCCAGGGCACCTGTCAATAACTGTTATTCAATTCACATATTTGTATGCGCATTTTGAAGTATTGCATTAAAAAAGCTGAATTGACGCTGCGAAATTTGATGAAACTTCCTTGATTGCTCTAAAGTTTTTTTTACACTTGCTTCAGGTGGTTTTTGCCTTTGTCCAATAAATGGATTATGGAAACGCTCTTGCATTTAGTTCAAACGACTGAGCATCTGCTTCCGCTGTAGGGCAAATCTCTAGTAGTAGGTAGACTTGTTTGTTTCATGTTTGCAACCTCTACTTCTTCTACTCTGTTCACTGGCAGGTTACAGCCATGCGCTAAGCCTAACCTATAGGGCAAACCTCTGACCACTTACAATTTGCATGGCCAAATTTATTTGGGCTAAACCGGTTGAAAACGCCCATTGACAGCTGGGATTGGCTCCAGCACCCCCGCGACCCTTAACTGGATAAGCGGTTACGGAAGATGGATGGATGGACGGTTGAAAACGTGCCCAATTTGCATTTCTTTTTACAAAAAAAGAACCTCTTTTTTTTTTTTTTTTTTTTTTAAACTAATCTCACTATCTTTTTCCAGAGCTTTTAACTGCTTCTCACTGTCTCCAACAGCGAATTAAGTTTGTTTATGTTCCAACCCCTGATCAAATCCCCCCCCCCAACCTTGCAGGCTCGAACTACCACCCTGAACGAGCAGCTTGGTCAGATCGAGTACATCTTCTCCGACAAGACGGGAACTCTCACACAGAACGTCATGCAGTTCAAGAAGTGCACCATCGCTGGACGCAGCTACGGTACCGATCCGCTTTATTTCACTCAAACACAAGATGCATCTTAATGTTTGACATTGTAGTGAGAACTGAGACTTTCACCCTGTCAGAACATGTGCCTCACTCACTCAGGGAATTCAACCTCTCAGGTTAGAAATGGAAAGAAATCCATTAAGAGGTGGAGGTAAGGAGAATACCAAAAGGAGAGTGCGACACCTGTTGCCTTTTTATTAGAATAACTACTGTTTGATTCATAATAAAGCAATCTACAGTGCACCTTAATATGCAGGACTATTTCTTTTTTTCTCTGCCTGAATTTAGTGACAACATTGTGTTATCAGAAAGATGAAGATCAAGCCTTTTAATGATCCCCTTAGTAGGAAACCAGTCCACTGTTGCAGGAAGAAGTTGGATTTAGATAAGAATAGAGCAAACAGATTTTTGAGTAATAAATCGACAAAAGATAGCAGATTCAAAGATGGCAAAGTGTTACAGTCTGAGACACAGTTAAAATGCTTTACAAAGGAAAGAAAACCCAACAGGGAGCTCATGTGGGGCCTTTTCACAAGCCATAGTGTGTTAAGTCCCAATCGGAGTAAAATTTTTACTTTTGGTTTGTTTTCTATTTAGTCCGGTTCTGTGTCACAGTGCACAAATTAAAGCAGACAAAATACAAATGCTGAGAGGCGTGTACGGATGAGCAAGGACAACATCTTTTTTGCACGTTGACTCAGTACTAATCTACCATTTTCACAAATCCCTTCCCCTTATCTAAAATGACTTTATAATAGTCACTATTTCTGTAGACTTGATTTAGCGTCTTCTGTACTTTCTCTCCGACCCAGACGTCAAGCAAACATTGGACTTCTACAAAAGTGCCAGTCAGTCCTGTCCCACTCGGCACCAGAGTACTGTTTCACAGCTGCCCAAACGAACCTCACCAGAGTTAGATTAAAATGGCATCCATATTAGCTTCTGAAAGCTCCCTAGGTTGGCGACAGAGTGGGGGGAAAAAAGCATGTACAAACTGCATGGAAATCAGCAGGAGACAAAAATGAACAGAGAAAAAAAACAAAAAAACAGGACAATATTCTTCATGTGGTACTTGTTTATTGTCCATGTGTATGTGTTCTTTCATGTGTTTTTACTGCAATCACTTGCTGTGTGATTCTAAGTTTTTTCTATCCTCTCCACAGGTGACCCAACTACAGCTGAGGGAGTGGTGCTGGACCGAGGAAGGGTAATTTTTAAATATCAATATTGTTGCTTTAGAAGAGGAGTTTAGTTCCAAAATAACATGATGCACTTGCAAAAAGTGACGAAATGCTTTTAAGGTTTATTAAATGCTTAATTTGTAGGAGAAAATATTACATAGACAAATTATATTTGATTGTAAACATATGGAAAGTGACCCATACTTTAGATTGTAAATAGATTTTTCAGATATTGATTGAAAATGATAATATGTAACAGTACAATACTGAAACAGATGAATTACAATTTGTATTTCACATCAGTCTCGTTTATACAACCCCTGAATTGCCTTTTTGTCATCCATGTGGGACATATACAATATCTCTAGTACTTATTTTCTATTTATTATTAGTAAATAACAAAATGTATATTATTATAAAATATATTTTATAATGTATATTAAAATGATGCTCAAAAATATAAAAGTACTTCTTCTCATGTAAATGATTTTTGACTGCTAAGCCACAAGAGAAAAAAGTGATATTATTCACAGCAAAAGTGATATTGATTTTGATCAGTTAACTGCTTAATTCACCAGGATAATTACTGACTATTTCTACTTTTTTCCCCCTTTAGCCAGTGGACTGGAGCTGGAACCGTCAGGCTGACAGAAAGTTTGAGTTCATGGATCATGCCCTGGTCGCCCGCGTCCGATCCGGGAAGGATAAAGATGCTAATGAGTTCTTCAAGCTGCTCTCTCTCTGCCACACCGTCATGGTGGAGCACAAAGATGGTAATCCTAAAATCCTTAGTTTGGGGCAAAGGGAGTGGAGCTAATGGGTTAACCGCAACCAGCATGGCTGACTGCTAGGCGGCAGCATTTGTCAATCAACCCTAATGCACCCTGAAGGATGTTGTGAAGTGTGGTTGTATGAGGTGCTACTCCATAGTTAGTATTTAACCTAAAGTAGATGGAGTTTGGAGAAAGGAGCAAAGCAATTTTCTGCTGTGGACATATTTCAGACATGTGTACGCCTTATTTATATTTCCACCACTTTACCTTGCCTTCACTCAGCCTTTCCGATGCGTAACTGAAGCAATTATCTATGCTCTTTTCAAAGCCACAAGACTCCATTATCAAAACAGTCACCTCACAGAACACAAGAGTTGCTGGACTACAACTGCCTTGATTGGGAAGTTAGTTTGTGTTAAATGTAACTTCATGTACTTTGGTGTTTTTAAAGGGTAAGTTCTGATTCACCAGACTCTCACAATAACAAACAAACCGATCGAGGCAACGGTAGACCTGTGAGGTAAAATTATCGTTTCTGTTTCTGGTTGCTTTAAAAACGGCATAGATGGATATAACGGCTTCAGTTCCCATTGGAAAAAGGCGGCCTGACGGTAAGATAAAGCTGTGAAAATATTCTAAATATAGAATACACTTCTTTTTCTACGTAGCAATAATAGGTTTTACGCCTGTGCTGGTACTCCTGTCTGTTTCTCCAAACTGGGACCATGCCAACTGCCATCTCCTGTCGGTATTAAACTGACTATGGATAAGTACCTCTTACAACCCCACTTCAAACATCCAAACTATCCTTTTACAGCTGCATTAAGCAGTATTTTAAATACTGTCATTGAATCACATGAAAATGGAAACAGACAGGTGCACGACTAAACAAGAGGAACCTCCAGGCGTTGCATTAGACAGGACCTCCTCATGTATGGGTTCACATCTTCCCCTCAGGCGAGCTGGTGTACCAGGCGGCGTCTCCCGACGAGGGCGCCCTGGTGACGGCCGCCAGGAACTTCGGCTACGTGTTCCTGTCTCGCACGCAGGACACTATCACCATCAGGGAGATGGAGCAGGAGAGGACCTACGAGATGCTGGCGCTTCTCGACTTCAACTCCGACCGCAAGCGCATGTCCATCATCTGTACGAGTGTATACACACACACACACACACACACACACACACACACACACACACACACACACACACACACACTGTTGCACACACAAATACACATACATTTCAGATTGTGTTTTCGTATAGTAGTTCTAATAACATAAATAATAAGTAGTGATATGCCAGCTGTTGAAAGTTTAGCCAAGGCTAAAAACTCTGTTTCTTCTCTCTCTCTCTCTCTCTCTCTCTCTCTCTCTCTCTCAGTGAAGTTTCCCGATGGTCGCATCCGTCTCTACTGTAAAGGAGCCGACACGGTCATCTACGAGCGACTTTCCCCAAACTCAGGACACAAAGAGACCACTCAGACTGATCTGGACGTGAGTTTGCAGAGCTTTCCTCTCATTGGCACTGTTGTATGTTATTGCTGTATATAGCCGGTCTTTGCACAGTAGACACATGTAGAGAAACCATGACATACGTGTATGACGCCATTTCTATTTGAAGGAAACACTGTATGCATCTCTGTGCTTCAGGTCTTTGCCAACGCGACCTTGCGGACGCTGTGCTTGTGCTACAAAGACATCAGCACTGAAGAGTATGAGGCCTGGTCCCGGAAACACAAGGAGGCCAGGGTGTCCACGTCCGACAGAGACGCCGCCCTCGACCACGTGTACGAGCAGATCGAGAACAACCTGATGGTGAGTGGAAAACAACAACAAAACCTTTTTTTTTTTTTTTCTGTTGATACTAAAGGGACCTTGAATGATCTTGAGCAGAATCGGCAGCTCTTTGTTGTTTTTCTCTCCATGTTTAAAGGTCGAATGTGTAGCATTCTGCAGAAATGGAATATAATATAATCATGTTTAGAAGTGTAGAATCACCTGAAACTAAGAATGGTTGCATTTTCGTTAGCTTAGAATGACCCCTTAACTACAAAAGGGAATTAGTCTTCTTCACAGAGTCCACCATGTTGCACTGCCATGTTTCTACAGCAGCTCAGAAGGAACAAACCAAACACTGGCTCTAGAGAGAGCCTTTCGAGTTTTTTACATGATGTAATACACACTTGGAAAAGTGAGGGTTAACAGAGGTGGTATTCAGTTTGTTGCAATTTGCAACCTCACCGACAGACTCCACTTAATCCTACACAGTGCTCCTTTAGCTCTTTATTTTTCTATTTTCCGATGAAAATCTGTAAAGACTAACCGGCCGTGTCCCTCTTTGTCCAGATGATTGGGGCGACAGCCATCGAAGACAAATTGCAGGACGGCGTACCGGAGACCATCGCCGCCCTCGCCAAGGCTGACATCAAGATCTGGGTCCTGACTGGAGATAAGAAAGGTACCATAATAGTCGCACTGTTAGATGACCTGAACTCATGCTTATGAGGCAATAAGGACCACTGTCTCAATGGGGAAAAAAAAAACAAAAAACAAAAAAAAACTGGATTACATTTTTGTATTTATAAAGAACCTGCTTCTCTTTAAGATAAAACTGGATAGACACCAACCCTCTAAAATTCAATAACGTAGCTATTAAACTGTTTCCTCCTTGATTTGGTGCGTAGGAAGTGAGCACTGGAAATGCTGTTTAAAAGTCACAGATCAATACTTTTGATCATCTGATCAGAACATTCTGCGGTATCTGCTTTAATTGAAAATACAAAAATCTTGTATAATGTTTTCTTCCCTTACTTTTAATGTGTGTCTTATCTTTCTCCACAGAAACGGCAGAGAACATCGGATATTCTTGTTCCCTTTTGACAGAGGACATGCAGATCCACTACGGAGAAGACATCAAGTGAGTTCATTTAAAATGCCTCTGCTTAAATAGTTACATAAAGACAAAATAAAGCCTTAAGATTAACTGAGAGGAATTATTTAAATTCCTTTTTTTATTCATCAATGTAGGCAATAATTGGATTGAAAAAAAAGAAAGAACATTCTTAGAAAAGTTTAGATCAGTCCGGAAGGTGGGCACTACGCTTCTGTTCCAGAAACATAACGGCCAACAATGGATTGGAGCAGTGAGATGCCACACATGGGGGAGTCCCATGAACGTGCAGCCGGACCGGCTATGTAAACATTTGAATGGTTTTATCACCATGGAAAACTAGAACCATAAACATAACACTAGACATAGAACACTAGAAGACAGGTTTGCTGGTTCCTGTTCTTGGTCGAACAACTCTGTATGTTTTTATTCATAAAACATGTTCATATTTATCATTGGTCAAATTGCCTCTGTCTTCCTGACTCATATACTTACTGTTATAATATCATTAGTCACATTTATATTACTGCTTTCATTATTATTATTATTTGAATATATCAGCTGCTGTTCTAATGAGTAGTAAGATAAGATAGGATAACATAATCCTATATTAGTCCCGCAGCGGGGAAATTTACAAGTTAAAGCAATTAAATAAGTAAAAGTAGTCTTCATCTTTCTATTATTATTATTATTATTATTATTATTATTATTAATCCGCAATTTATTTAATGCACTACTGCTATTACTACTTTCATTATATGTATCATTTATGTCGTATGGATTGGCTTAATTTTATTATGTTGTTCATTCTGTACACATATCTATTGTAGTTCTGTCCATTCTTTTTTTTTTTCCTGCTAAGTTTTGTTTTGGAAGTTTTTCCTTTTCTGATGCTGCACACATTGTAAAGCCTTCTGAGTCAAATTTGTGATAACCGGCTATACAAATTTAACTTAATTTAGATCACCTCAACCTCATGGATCAAAGTCTTTCCCATTGAGTCGTTTAAGGGTTTGTCTGCTGTTCCTGTTTCTCCAGTGAGAAGCTGGGGATCCGTCAGGCCAACCGGAGAAACGAGCCTAGAACTCTCCGTCGAGGCAAAAAGAAACCCACGGAGCCTTTCTTCCCTGCGCCAGGCAAAAACGCTCTCATCATCACCGGAGGATGGCTGGTGAGTTCCATGTCAAGATTAAAATCATCAAATGATGAGAACTTCAGAATTAAGATATGCAGCTATCGGGGGGGGGATAATTTCCACACCAGCTCACATGGTTTAATTTGGTGATCTATTGTGTTTTCATTTTTTTCAGAACGAGATTCTATACGAAAAGAAGAAGAAACGCCGCCGTCTGCGCCTGCGTCGTCTGGGAAAGCGAACGCCTCCCAGCAACCCTCAGGACGGACAGCCAATGGACGACTGGGAGAAGGAGATGAGACAGGTGCAGCTACATAAATGTTTAATAGTAATATATGATTGCATTTGTTCATGCCCTCACATGACTGGTTGTCTTGATAACAAACATGGTGGACTGTCTACGCAGATTGACTTTGTGGACATGGCCTGTGAGTGCGAGGCAGTCATCTGCTGCCGCGTCACACCGAAGCAGAAGGGAAACGTGGTGAGTTTGGTGAAGAAGTACAAGAAGGCTGTGACACTGTCCATCGGAGATGGAGCCAACGACGTCAACATGATCAAGAGTAAGGACATGAACCAACTTGAGTTGAAAGTCAAACCGTCTTCTCTGCGTGCAAAACATTCCAGTGACCTTAATCTAATCTCTAACCCTCTCTCTCAATCCCCTCCCCCCAGCTGCAGACATCGGGGTGGGCATAAGCGGTCAGGAGGGGATGCAGGCCGTCATGTCCAGCGACTACGCCTTCGCTCAGTTCCGCTACCTGCAGCGCCTCCTGCTTGTGCACGGGCGCTGGTCCTACATCCGAATGTGCAAGTTCCTGCGTTACTTCTTCTTCAAGAACTTTGCCTTCACACTGGTCCACTTCTGGTACTCCTTCTTCAACGGATACTCCGCACAGGTCAGCAGCATTTGGTCTCGATCAGGTGTTTTTGACCCATGATTCATGAGGCATGTGATCTAATTTAGTCTAATATTTAAATATTTATATTAACTACATAATCCAGGTGTGGTAAAACATTCAAATTATAATTCAAATGAATAACCATTATATTATATTTCTTCCGTGTAACTTGAAATTTCAGCCTCTAGGTGGAGCGAGAGGAGATGTCATTGAATTCATGCTTGTGCACCATACATATACACAGCACCTTCCTAAATTTGGCCAAATATATCATACTATAAATAATTATTTTAAGATTATTCTGTTATACTGCTACACATAAAGTCAGAAAATAATGCTAATATCCTAAAAATAAAGACATGACCTTCCTCTAGGCTTTTAAAAATAAATAAACACAAAGTAAAACAAATGATCAATACATATATCAAAAATGTACAAAGGTAAAAACAATGGGAACAAATGAGTGATCCCCCTCATGAAACATTTACTGACAATAATCTTTTAGAAAATACTTTTTTTCACCATGGTTTAAACAAAATGCACAATATTCCTATCTTGTGAGAAGGTTTCTGTGTCAAGTGAGGTGATAATAGAGTAAAGTCTTGTGTGACTTGGCTGTGAGACAGACCTCAAAAAAGTAAAGCCAATGTGGAAGTGGTTTGAACCTGCATTCTTTCCAATGACCATCAGGGGGCTACTCCTCTGGTTTAAAAAAAAAACTTCTGATTGTATAGAAGTCTATGAGAAATTGACATGTCCTCTCACTAGATTTATTTTTAGCATGATGTCCATTTAGTAAATTATGGTCCATTTAGAGTCAAATAGACCATAAAGCAGCGCTTAAGGGCTTTCTTGTGTGCCTCCTGGTTTAAAAAAAAAAACAACAAGATGGCGAAGGCCAAAATGCAGAATTGAGGCTCCAAATTTGCAGGCCACAAACCAATCGGTGACGTCATGGTGACTTAGCTACTTCTTGTATACAGTTTATGGCTGGTCCCAATCCAATCACAGCTTGCTTTCTATCAGAAGTGTACGTAACGTGCAGAGGTGATCAATAAGGTGTCCAACAAAGGACCAACAAATACACTGACTATTGTTCCCCTGTCTGCAGGTCACCTATGAAGACTGGTTCATCACTCTCTACAATCTTGCTTACAGCAACTTACCTGTTCTGCTAGTTGGACTTCTTGACCAGGTAATGAACTGCTTTTGTTGTGGACACAAAGTACGGTACAGAAAAGGTCATTGGCAGCAGGTACATTATTGTTTTTGCACATAATTTGTTTTAGCAAATATCTTCAAAATATCAACATTGCAGTTTTGTTTTTTTTAACTCCGTAAATTCAAGGAAAACTAATTAGTAGAGCTGAACTTTTACAGGTCGGTGTGAAAGTGAATGTAAGATAAGATGCAGGTCAATGTGTTGGGATTAGTTATGGAAAAAGCAAACTTTGTTAACCTTCCTCCTTCTTCTCCCCCTGCTGCAGGACGTTAACGACAAACTGAGCATGAAATTCCCCAAACTCTATCTGCCGGGCCAGCAGGGGACGTTTTTCAACTACAAGAACTTCTTCATCAGCTTGTTCCACGGCATCTTCGTCTCGCTCATCATCTTCTTCATCCCCTACGGAGCCTTCCTGCAGACCATGGGGCAGGACGGGGAGGCCCCCTCCGACTACCAGTCCCTGGCCGTCGTCACCGCCTCGTCGCTCGTCTTCACCGTCAACCTGCAGGTTAGCTGCGTTTAGTTTGAGCTCTGGTGGCCCAGATGAGAACATGCTTATATGCTAATATTTACATTTGGATCAGCTACAATTTATGCTCAGATTCAGTAAGATTACAGATACTAAAGAAATATTAATGTGTTGTTAAAGATTTTTTGAAGTACTGAATCAGAAATGAATACAAAAATGCTGTCATTGTGGAATAATTTATTATATGTGAATTACCTGCAGACCTGCGTCATCTCCTTCCCCTCTTGTTTGTCAGATCTCTCTGGAGACCTCCTACTGGACCTTCGTTAACTGCTTCGCGGTCCTGGGCAGCATAGCCATCTACTTTGGCATCATGTTTGACATCCACAGTGCTGGGATCCACGTCATCTTCCCGTCAGCATTCACCTTCACCGGTCAGTCACCAACTAGCCACCACAGTGTGACGCAGTTAGCTATGTGAGAGGAGAAACTGACATTTTTACACATTCAACAATGAAACACATTTTCATTCAAATATGTACACAATTGGAATTGCACCCTTAGTGGAGCACACAACACTGGTTACGTTGCTCCACACATTCTCATCCTTTTTTTATTGTAAACTTGTTTTTAAAACAATAAAGCAAGCATCCGATCTATTTCTTGCATGTCCAAATATGTAAACTACACAATAACATAATAGTCTGGTCTGGCATTTTCCTTATATCAACATACTGGGTCTTGACTTATTTTAAGCTTTTCTTTTTGTCTACTCAGTCTTTGTGCTGATGACTCAAACTGGAGAGTTTTATTAGTGAAACGCTCCAGCAGACTGTAAAGTGCCACATCTCGCCCGCTGCCTTCACGCTTCTCATGGCGCGTATATTTTGTGTTTGCAGGTGCGGCGTCAAACGCTCTGCGTCAGCCCTACCTGTGGTTAACCATCATCCTGACTGTGGGCATCAGCCTGCTGCCTGTCATCTGCATCCAGTTCCTCAGTAAAAGCATCTGGCCCTCTGTAGGAGATAAGGTACGACCAACATGCTGCTGGGCCTGTCTTTAAAATACAATAGTCACAAAATGTCTTCTCCCAACACAGCAGTGTTTCTCTAATGTTCCCTGCTCATTTCCCATCACCCCCCCCCAGATCCAGAGGAACAGGAAGAGGTACGAGATGGAGATGGAAGAGGAGGAGAGGAAAAAACCGCCAGCCTTCCAGCGGGGTCAGCGTTCCCGCCGCTCCGCCTACGCTTTCTCTCACTCCCGCGGCTACGCAGACCTCATCTCGTCAGGGCGGAGCATCCGCCGGCGCCCGGCGAGCCGCAGCGGACCCCAGGACAGCATCAGGGAGGTTCCCCAGAGAGAGGCCGAGAACATCTAACGCAGATGAGCGGAAATGGAGCAGAACTGTATCCAGAAAGGGTTGTTAATATTTGGGAAAGTTCGAGGAGCGCTTGGTTCATCTTAATTTTTTGCTGCTTAAGTGGCCAACATTAGAAATGGCACATAAACAACAGCCTGGTTGGAGTTTAGATCAACCTCTTCCTGCTGATTATTTACGTCCCTTAGATGGAGACAAAAGAGAAGCGCCCATGCTCACCTTTAGGACGGATATGAGCGGCCTTTGAAGGAAGTTAAATGAAGCGCTACTGAATGTGTCATTGTTACAGCAGATGACTCCACTGCCTCCAGTTCCTCCTCTATGCACAGACTCTTTGTTAGAATTGAAATGGGGAAAAAAGAAAAAAGCTCACCGAAGAGACGACTGCCGTTACCGGGGTTTTAGGTCATGCACCGACTGACAATGTTAATTAACTCAGGATTTTTTTTAAATAAAAGCCTTATTTTTAGTCAGTTTTTCCCTGCTCACTGCTACTGCGGCTGGATGTGGAGCCGTAACATTATTTAATACGATACTTATTTTTGCCATTCATAGTTTTAGCCCGATGTCTGCGGAGCACTTGATATGTTAGTGTTTTATTCAAATTTAAAAAAAAATATCTATTTATGCCAGTCGATTTGTTCGTTATCTGCATGAAATCAGCCATCTGTTTAGTTTTACTTCCGTCCGTTGAGATGCAAATCCAAAGATTTTCTTTCACATTAAAATAATGGGCTAAAGCTAAACATATCAAGGAATGTTCTTTTAATGTTTTATTCTAAATAATGGTGGGATGTTGCTATGCAAGGGGGTTGGATGTTCTAAAGTGTCTTAATTTAAAAACAACTTGTAAATAGTTATCTTCTCTCCTATGCTGCATCACATGTCCCAAGTGTCCTTAGAGATGTACGGTGTAGTCTTTAATTTAAAGGACCCTGACCTTTTGTTTCTGCCTTGAAATGCCTCTTTCAAACCTTAATCCTATTTTTTGTTCTTTTCCTCACCTTTTTGTTCTTTTAATTTACCCTGAGGTGCCTTAAACACACTCTTTATGGAAGCTGCAAGGAGCTCCAGTGTCTTCCATCAACAAGTGTTTACATAATGTAAATTCAAGTGCTCCTTACTTCTAAAGGGGAATACAAACGCAACAAAGAGGTCTAGGATTATCTTCATTTGGTTATATCTGAGGAGTTTGTTCTGTTGTTTCTGTTTTTTTACTTCTTGGAAGTTATATCACACGTAAAACAATGAGGAATTCTGTGTGCGTCACTGGTTGTTTACAACAAACCCAAACGTGATGTTTGTCTTTTTCCAGTCCTGATAATCAGTTAGGATGTTCTTGAAACAGCAGTAAGCCAAAACCCCCTTCATGCTAGTGTTACTGTATGCAGACGATGTCTTTTTATTACTGAATGAATGGAAGCAGTAGATGAGGACTGTACCAGCAACAGTTTGGTCTCTGTCATATGATGGTATTTTATCATGTGGTTGTTAATAAAAGCCAAGGGCATATTTGGCAATCTGAAGTGTTTATTTTATTGTGTGATGAGTCATGCCTTTTTAATTATATGTATGATTGTGGTGTTTTCACTTTAATATGATTAAGATAATATTGAGATGTACCTTAGTTTCAGTACAGTAACCCAGTGGTAGGCTACATCTTTCAGTAATTTAAGTGCGTTTAGAATTTTTCAATGACCAAAAGAAGTGTTTTACGAAAATGTCCAATCCAAATCTTTATGTAAATCATGTTTAGATAGTTATCTATCTAAACATGATTTGACAAGAATCGATACAATGGAGGTAATTAAATAATTTGAATAAGATAATTATTATATGATAATAAATCCATTAACAGAGACTATTTTTCTTTTGGACAAAGTAGTTCCTTGTTAGTATGAAAACTGTTATGTGTTCTGTGGATTTTACTCTGACCAAAAGGGACATTTTCTGGAGAGGATGTTGCTGCTAAAATCATCACTGTGAAGTCCCAAAACACAATAATACAATACCCTAAATGTTGGTAGAGGACACCCAAATAAGATGTCATTATTTAAGTTAAATTTCTGTCTATTTACTGAGGCAGCGACCACGGTGACGTTAAGTACAATATGCATTTTCATTATCACGATCTAATTACATATTTAGATATTAAGAGAGGTTGCGTTCAGTTTGGATACACTTAAGCAGGTAAAATGTCTACAAGAGCCAGTGCCGCTTGAGAAAAAGTCAATAGGATCCATCCATGAATGTCTGAACAAAAATGGATGGCAATCCATATGACAATCGTTGAGATATTTTTCTCTAGAACAAAGTGGTAGACTGACCGACCAAAAGACATTGCTAATCATTGCCATACGGCTAGCATGGCTAAAAGACTTACAAGGTAATAATTAATACATTTGTACGGATTGATGGGATGTAGCATTAACATTGACTGCAGTGCAGAATCAACAGAGTACTCTTTGTACAGGCAGAATTGAAGAATTAAAAAAAAATCTGCATTCAATACAAGATTCCCATTTCTTTAGTTAACGGCCTGACAGTCCTATGAACAGTCTGCTTATACACATAGTCAAGTTATTGTTAAAGGTGGAAAATGATCGACAGGTTGTTGTGGCTGAAACCTTGTTACGTCACACAGGACTGGGTGTGGACATTATGGCAATATCCATCTTTGCAATAAGTTTGAGCTGTATACTGTGAGCGTAATGATCTTTTCTCAATGTTGTAAAGGGGGCCTATGAATCATAATCATAATCAGTGGAATTTGACTTAGTTTTTTGCTGTCGCACTCGACGTACATACATAGAAATAGACATAAAAACTGGAACAAGGACAGCTGGTGGGATAAGGGAGGCATAAACATTTAACTTATATATAGAAGTATAAATTTATATATACAAAAGTACGTATATAAACATAAAAACACAACAATGAAATGGAAGTACTAAAGCAGAATGGAGGTTATTGTGCCATGGAGGTGCTATTGTAGATGTGATGGGTCTGCAGTGATGTCTCCTGCCCGTTTCCTGATTCTTGAGATGTACAAGTCCTGTTTGGAGGGCAGGATGGCACAAATGAGTCTCTCTGCAGACCTGTCAGTCCGTTGTAGTCTGTTCGGTGGCCGATCCAAACCAGACAGTGATGGAACAGCAGAGAACAGACTGGATGAGCAGCTCCTGAGGCCCAGCAGAGATTGTACTTCCTGCGCCAGCTCAGGAAGTACAACCTCTGCTGGGCTTTTAATGATGGGCTTTTTATGATGTCGACATTGGAGGCCCACTTTAGGTCCTGAGATATTGTGGATCCCAGGAACCTGAAGGACTCCACAGCCGACACAGTGCTGTTTAGTATGGTGAGGGGGGTGGCAGTGTAGGGGGGGCTTCTCCTAAAGTCCACTGTCATCTCCACAGTTTTGAGCTTGTTCAGCTCCAGGTTGTTCTGACCACACCAGAGGGCCAGCTGATCAATCTCCCGTCTGTACGCAGACTCATCACCGTCCCAGATGAGGCCAATGACAGTTGTGTCATCTGCGAACTTCAGGAGTTTAACAGATGGGTCACCTGAGGTGCAGTCGTCGGTGTAGAGTGAGAAGAGGCAGTGGGGAGAGCCGGTGCTGATAGTCCGGGTGCTGGTTGTGATTTTTCCCAGCCTCACCTGAATACAGTCCAAACCATTTATCTTTAAGGGAACAAATCAAAGGCTGATCTGATTAACCTTCTAAAAATTGTGACAGGAAATTTGAAGGGAAATAACAAGATTAAGAAAAAAAAAATCAACAGACATTGAATTTTTACACCAAAAACTAATGAAGAACAGCTCATTAAATCACAGATATAAACATAATCTTTGGTTCTGCTGCGAACAATTTTGATCCATTTAAAAAAAAAAAAAGAAACTGTGAAGAACTCTCTTAAACATAACTTTTAATAATCTCAGCTCAAAGGTCCACTTAGCAAACTCGTTAGAGCTCAAAACAGTGTTGAGATACATGTCTTATCATCATGGTAATGTCTTTTCACAATATACTACACATTGTAGCTTGGTGAACAACAAACAGCAGTCGCAGTTTATCGTTTTTTTTTATTCAGGGCAACAAGGTTCTTGGAAACTTTTGCAAAAGTCATTAATTAATTTATGTTTAGCGCTTCCTGTTTTACTTTCTCACCTCTCCTCTTGTTTCAGATGACTTCCTGGGTGTATGGAACTGATTTATTTCATAATGTCATGCATCTGCTCGAAACGAATATAAGTGTACTAAAGTTACAGAGGACTAGGTCAACACATCAACCTAAAAATGACTTATTATCTGAGCAGGGTAAACTTAGGTTGTGCTTTGTGAGCAAGATCTATTTTCAAGTAAAATTCATCCAGTCTGCGTCTCAAACTCTTCACAACATGTTTTAAAAAGGAGAACCAAGAACACGCTGACTTCCTTTAATGACTCCTCTTCCTGGAATGTATCAAACTAACATGACTAACAACACTAACGTGACCAACAACACAAACAGCTCTTGTGACTTACGACACTAACGACTAACATGACTAACAACTCTAACAGCACTCGTGATTTAGGACACTAAAGTGGCAAACGGCACTAACAATTCAGGTAACTAACGTCACTAACGGCTCACATGACTGACAACACTTAACGGCTCATGTGACTTACGACACCAACAGCTTAGATGAAGAATGAAACTAACGACTCACGTTATTGACAACTTAAGAGACCCAATGTCAACAATTGCTTTTAGTTTTGCATGGGACACGAACAGCAATCTGGTGGACAAAAGTCACATGTCTACCCTACCACCCACTCTGTGTGGCCTATCTCTCTCTTTATTCTATAAGTCAGTTGCTCTGAGAGTCTCATCATGACGTGGTTGGGTTTACAGGTCTTACCTGCTGTGTGGAGACTTTTCTCTGTTGACTTTTCATGGAGTTTGGATTGAATCCCAAAGAAATTATGTCAACTAAAAGAACATACTTTAATGTGCAGAGTTTTTCCTGTTTGGCTAGGATTTTGTATTTGATAGGGACAAAACAGCGACACAATTATTTTCTGCTGCCGATAAAACTAGAAGCTCCCTGTGGTTTTCACATGTAGTGCTGGGTGCAATCTGAGGCTGCATGTTTAAACCAACAGCCAACACTTTAATGAGCAGACAGGACTTAATAGACACAAAAGCAAAGAAAGTACAAAAAAAAAAGGACAAAACATGAGCAGCTCATCCTGCAGTGACACTACCTTTATTAGTTCATGCATCAAAATGAAGATCCAATGGACAGAAACTACACATCACACCAAGCTACACATTGTAGCTACACAACAAACATGGCAGTTTATCGTTTTTTTCGTTCAGGGCAACAAGGTTCTTGGAAACGTTTGCAAATGTCATTAATTAATTTATGTTTAGTGCTTCCTGTTTTACTTTGTTTCACACCTCTCCTCTCGTTTCCGATGACTTCAGTTCCTGTCTTTGTGTTTCCATGGCAGTTTATATAAGCTGCCCCCCTAATTAGTATCACCTGTCCCTTGTTAGTCCTGCACACCTGTCCCTACTTCCCTACATATACCAGACCAGTTTCTTTGTTCATTGTCAGTTTGTATTTTCTGTTAGTCAGTTTGCCTGTGATCTGGCTGCTGGGACATCTGACTGTCTGCACTCTTGCTACCAGTTAGCAGAATCTTCATGAATCACTTTGGTAATCCTGCTGCCTCCTCGACCCTCTGCATTTGGGTCTGATCCCTTTTTGAGTATTCTCTGCAGGCTATAGGCTAGTGTCCAAAATACAAGAGGTGAACACAAGACAGAAACGGAAACTGAAACTGGGTTGTAGAAAGTGAGCAATTAAGTGAACAAAAATGTAATAATAATTTATAATTAATGGAATGGGTGTATGGAACCGATTTATTTCATAATGTCATGCATCTGCTCGAAACGAATCAAAGTGTACTAAAGGGACAGAGGACTAGGTCAACACATCAACCTAAAAATGACTTATTATCTGAGCAGGGTAAACTTAGGTTGTGCTTTGTGAGCAAGATCTATTTACAAGTAAAATTCATCCAGTCTGCGTCTCAAACTCTTCACAACATGTTTTAAAAAGGAGAACCAAGAACACACTGACTTACTTTAACGACTCCTCTTCCTGGAATGTATCAAAGCCTGTGTGGTGGCAATTTTGCAATTCCATTCTGACAAAGAGGGATGAGACAAGAATCCCTTACAGTATGTCACATTGTGTTTATTAATGCTCGGAGCCTGGTACACAAGACAAAAGTTAGTTCACAATGCACACACCAAGGAGAAAATGTTTTCTAGCTTTCTACTATAGAGCAGCCCTGTGGCAATTTGCTCCCCTTGACCACCATGTTTGTACATTAGCTGAGCTGAAAAACCAATCACTGGCTCTAAATAGGGTCTTCCGTGTTTTTGTGTCGGCCATCAAGTTTCTAACTCACCCCTATGCCAAAAGACGCTACAAACTAGCTCTTTAATATTTTCACAACACAAGAGCACTGCTCTCACACGCACCTTTACCTGGTCCTTCTCCTAGTTTTACTACCTGACAAAATGTTCTACTTCTTGTGAGGGTGTACTCTATACAAACCTTTCTTGGTCTTGCACATTCCATGAACCTTTATGTAACATTAATGATACTGTTGTAAACAATCATGGAATCATATTCAGAATGATCAAACATAGTAGAAAATCACCACCTTTATGTGGACGTTTGTTCCTTACCTTTAATACGACCCACAGGAGAGTTTAACCGTAATGGCTGCAGTTTTAAACATGTGGTTAACTACTGGAAATGGGTGATTAATGCAACAGAACTACTTGGGTAAGTTTAGGAGAACATAATGGTTTGGGTTAAAAATAATAACATCTGTTAAGTTACTCAACTTAGGAACGTGACGGAAGTACTTAACATTACGTTAAAACAACTCAACGTTGACTTTTGGTTTCCGAACAGGACTTAACCTTGATATAACTCGGCATTGATTTTGGTTTCACAACGGGATAAGAGCATCAACCTTCTAATACAACACACATTTGTGAGTGTTTCCTGAATTGAAATGTAACAATCACAGTTTTAAACATATGGTTAACGTTGTGAAATGGGTAATTCTTGGTTTGGTTCAGGAATAGATCATGGTTTGGGTTAAAATAAAGACATCTGTTAAGTTGCTCAAAATGACTTAAGTACTTAATATTAAGTTCAAATAACTCAATGTTGACCTTTTGATTTTACAACAGCACATGAATAGTGGTCCCTCTATTCTCTGAAATTTCTCTCACGCCTGATTACCCCTCCTTCCTCTCCCTTCTTTCAAGCACAGCCACTCCCAGTCAGTCCATGTATTTCCTGCTTCCTCCGCCAGTCACAGATCTACAAGTTCACAAATGGGTGTAACCAATATGATGTTAAGTGCAAGTGCTCACGCCCCATTCAATGCATACCAGCGAACATGAAACCAGTTTTGGTTTGGAACCTATCCGGGCTGCTTTCTTGTGTGACAAAGTGAAACTATTTGTCATTCTCTGTCTCTCAGAGGTGAAATGGCGCAGCAAGGAATTCAGCTGGACCAAGAAAGGCTTTGCTGTTCGATCTGTCTGGATCTACTGAAGGATCCAGTGACTATTCCCTGTGGACACAACTACTGTATGAAATGTATTAAAAGCCACTGGGATCAAGAGGATCAGAAGGAAATCTACAGCTGTCCTCAGTGTAGACAAACCTTTAGGCCGAGGCCTGCCTTGGTGAAAAACACCATGTTAGCAGATTTAGTGGAGGAACTGAAGAAGACAGGACTCCAATCTGCTCCAGCTGATCACTGCTATGCTGGACCTGAAGATGTGGCTTGTGATTTCTGCACTGGGAGAAAACTGAAAGCTCTCAAGTCCTGTCTGCAGTGTGTGGTCTCCTACTGTGAGCAGCACCTCCAGCCTCACTATGGATCCCCAGCCTTTGAGAAGCACAAGCTCGTCGACCCCTTCAACAAGCTTCAGGAGAACATCTGTACTCATCACAATGAGGTGATGAAGATATTTTGCCGCACTGATCATCATTGTATCTGTTATTTGTGCTCCATGGATAAACATAGAGGCCACGACACAGTTTCAGTTGCAGCAGAAAGGACTGAGAGGCAGAAAGAGCTTGGGACGAGTCAACAAAAAATCCAGCAGAGAATCCAGAACAGAGAGAAAGATGAGAAGATGCTTCAGCAGGAAGTGGAGGCTATCAATCACTCTGCTAACAAAGCTGTAAACGAAAGTGAGAAGATCTTCACAGATCTGATCCGTGTCATTGAGAAAAGAAGCTCTGATGTGAAGCAGCAGATCATATCTCAGCAGAAAACTGAAGTGAGTAGGGTAAAGGAGCTTCAGAAGGAGCTAGAGGAGGAGATCTTTGAACTAAGAAGGAAAGACGCTGAGCTGGAGCAGCTCTCACACACAGAGGACCACACCCAATTTATCCTCAAGTACCCCCTTCTGTCACGGCTTAGTGAATCTACAGACATACCCAGAATAAATATCGGTTCTCTGAGGTACTTTGACGATGTGCCAGCAGCTGTTTCAGAGGCAAATAATACACTACAGAACATTCTTAGTGAGGAATGGATCAAGATCTCATATACATTGAATAACATAGATGTTTTACTGCCGCAAGCAGAGCTAAAGACCAGAGGTGAATTCTTAAAATATTCACAAAGACTTACACTGGATCCAAATACCGCTAACACACGGCTGTTAATATCTGAGGGGAACACGAAAGCAACAAACATGAGTAAAAAACAGTTGTATTCTAGTCACCCAGATCGATTTCTTAACAGGTCTCAGGTCCTGAGTCAAGAGAGTCTGACTGGACGTCATTACTGGGAGGTGGAGTGGAGTGGGTTAGGAGTTCATGTAGCTGTTGCATACAAGGATGTTAGCAGAAGAGGAGCAGAAAGTGAATTTGGATGTAATGACCAGTCTTGGACTCTAGATTGTTCAGATGAGGGTTATGAATTCAGTCATAACGGAGTGGCTACTTCCATCTCAGGTCCTGAGTCCTCCAGAGTTGGAGTGTACCTTGATCACAGGGCAGGTATTCTGTGTTTCTACAGCATCTCTGAAAACATGACTTTCCTCCACAGAGTCCAGACCACATTCACTCAGCCTCTCTATGCTGGACTCAGAGCTTATAGTCTTTTTAATTTTAGATCATCTGCTGAGTTTTGTGAGCCAAAAGACAAAAGCTAGAGCCACTGGGTGACATTTTGCTTTGAGTGTGTAAATAGATGTTTATTGCTCAACTATCTTTAGGGTTTGATCACAATCACTGCTCATATAACTAGAGTTTTTTTTCTTCATTTAAATTCAGATATTATTACATTTTTTGATTGGAAAAACAAACAAACAAATGTATCAAATGTATCATTTAGGGAGTTTTCTTCCTGTTTTATCTGTTTTGTGGTTTGTCAGGAAAGATACCTCTGATTTCTATGAGGAGGTACAGATGGCCAGAAGGCGATTTACAATGCTTTAATATGTGAGTTTTCAGGTAAACTAATAAATTGGGTTTAGGAATTCTCCAACATCTTAGGTGATGATCTTTATCACCTTTGTAGATGAATAACTTGGACAGATTGCAGCTGTCAATGTTTGGCTCAATGCCCTCTGACTATTTGTGTGAAGACTGGACAGTTTTGCATCTGTTTTTTGAGGATTTTGAGTTTTGGGGTCTTCTTTGTTTTTTACTTGTTTCATTCAGGTTTAGTGTTTCCTGCTTTCATTTTGTAAGTTTACTCTCCCCGTGTGTCTTGTCTGGGCTTACTTCCTCATCTTTTGTGTGATCTCTCGCCTTTGTTGATCTGCCCTGCCCTCTTTAATTCCACCTGCCTCTGTTTCCTGTTTGTCCTGTTGGACTCAAGCTTATAAGTATTTTGGAATATAATCATTGCATAGTTTCTGCTGCCTCCTCATCTTTGCCTGGTTTTTAGAAAGTAACAGAACCAAAGACTTTTACCATATTTACCAGGATTTAGTGATTGGATATGTGATTGAAATAAATCAATGAAGATATTTTTTGTCAAAATGAACACAGTTTCCTTGAGTGTTTATTCTAGAAAGTATTGAATCTACAGAAGAAAATATGAAAGTGTTTTGAGAGTATAACTGAGGGCATTTTCCCACTAAACATTGTGAGTCAGAAATGTTTTTAAAGGGTAGGTTCAGATTTTTTCTATCCAAAAACGTGCTCATTTTACAGCTAAACAGTCCACTAAAAGATGTTTCTTAAAATATGTGAGGTGAGCAACAGGCAATGCAGTAACAACATCTTAATCAGTGCTGCCTCGTACAGTTTGAACTGAGTTCACAAGCTTCACCAGCAGTGATTGAGAGCTGAATGAAACACTCCTTGGCTCTGATCGGTTGTTTTCCTCCAGGCCTGGTGGATTCTCGCAAATGCCATTAGGAGCACTTAAAGCAGGAGTAGCCTGTTTTATTTCACAGATTATCTGCCTCATATTTATAAACAATAAACAAATATTTTTTAAATAAACAAATCCACAAAGTAGGGGATATGGCAGGAAAGAAGAACAGAACGATTTGAAAAAGGCAACAAGAAACGATTAAGTTACTAAGACAAAGCAACACTAGAAGACTGTTTTTTTTAACGCAGTCAAGAGCTGCCGTGTGGAGGCCAAGCAGAAGTCTTGATGATGTAGAGCGCTGTAATCCAAAAGCAGTGCCTTATAAAATATTACAAGGTCATTTTTGACTTGGCATTTGACCTGAAGTACCACACATCACCCTTTAGCATCCTGCACACCACCTCAATTTTTTTTAAAGAAAATGTAACTACATGTAGTGTAAAGGTGTACACTATCCTTAAATTTTGGCACAAATCATGCATCCGTAGTGAGATGCATCTTGATTGTTGAGCTTGGTGGGTGTGGTTCATCCATGTCTTCTCCGAGTTTATGAAGAATATCCTGTCTATCTTCATCAAGTTGGTCACCCGAATGCAAACAAACATTGTGAACAATGCAACACATGCTGTGACGCTTACACTGATATTTGGCAGTTATTTTATGTGCCCACATTTGATCCTCCTGAAGATGCATTTCAGGATGCCAAAACCACGCTCAACGGCCACACGAGCCGCAGTAAGTTTTTTGCTAACGTGCCTTTGCCTGGTGGGTTGGTGCCCATTATCCCTGTAGGGTTTCTTCTGTTGTAGCAACAGAGGATAAGATGACTCACAGATAGTGTGCATTCCCTTGCATGGCAATCTTCTGTGTTGGCTATGGGATTGTTTCAATTAGGTTTTACAATGGTAATGTAACATCCATCAACATCAAAGGCTGTATTTGTGAAACCAGCTGATTGAAACCGTTACTGAGATGTGTGAATTGCTTCCCCTTGTAGGCCACAAAATGTAATGGGGCTGATGTGTATTGACCAGGGAACAAAAGTAATGGGAGATGAGCTGAAACTGTAGATTTTGAGATGTCAAAATCTAGACGTCTGCCACCCTCCTATATGGCGGTTGGACAGAGTCCACCGACAGGCGAGAACATTGTTAGACTGTGGTTATTTGGTTTGCTGTCTATTCATGCAGAATGGTCCCAGGTTGGTCACAAGTCCTAGTTAGCAAAGAGAAGATTCAAAGTGACATGCAAATTTCAGTTAGTATACTTTGGCCTTGAAATGTTGTTGATAAGCCTTCCTCCACTAGTCCTCTCAATAGTTTGAAATAACTTTTGAAGTCAGTGACTCTTTACTTAGGGACAACCTCCTCAACAAAATGAGATGTTTTTGGAGCCAGTCTAGGAGAAGAAGAATGAAGCTGATGGTATACACAATTCTAGAACTCATTGGCCATGTAGGTGGCAGTTAATAAATTATTTCATTGCTGACCAATGAAAACCATGTGTCTCTAAAAGTAACCTTTTTATGAAATAAGTAAAAAAAGAAATCGTGTTTTAAACTTTGTGACAATAACATTCCTATTTTTTAAACTGTTTTTAAAGTGATTCAATCTGCCTAAGATGTTGGAGAATTCCTAAACCCAATTTATTAGTTTACCTGATAACTTGAGAATCAAAAACCATGGAGATTCAATATATCCTTCACTAGACGGAAGCGGCCAGAGAAAGTAGGCAAAGTATGAGGCTAAAGAACTGTAACCAGGGCCATATTTTCTGGTTCATTTTAAATATTTACATACAACAAAACACCTTCTTCAGGGGATCTCCTCTCCTTCAACTTCAGCGACATTCAAGAATGCATTAGCAATTTCTTCAGCCATAGATATCCAAACGTGGTCTGCAAATACAGGATGCCTACAGAGGGATCTCACCGGACTTAAACAATTCACTGACTTCCTGTTTATTTTTTTAAAGCTGCCCCTGCTGCTGCTTCCTGCTTATGTCGACTCTCCAGGGGAGGCGCTGTTTGTCTCAAATGAGCCTATATTCAATGCCAAAACCAAAAATAATCTACTGTCCAATCACAGCATGGGGTGAAACCACGGGTGGAGCTTATCATCCCCCACACAAACTATTGGCAGATATCTTTTTGGCACAATTTTTGGTAAGTTTTGACAGCTTATTTAATAAGTGTTAGCTAGCTAGCGTTAGCTTACAGGGACTGGTTGGAGGAGGATAGGATCCTGAAGGACTTAATGTAAGAATATTGGATGGATGAATTTGATGTATCGTGTTTTTACTCAATTTCTTTGATTCGTTTTTAGTTAGGCATCTTAAATCGTCCATATTAGACACATGGAGGAAAGAGCAACGTAAAGGTGGAGAAGGCTGCTAAGGAGAAGTTTATATTGCAATTGGCTGCTATGTTGCCACCACAAGATAAGCGACAAAGATACTCGACTGATGGGTGGATTGAAAATGGAAGTGGAAAAAGTAGTCATAGGCTCAAAGGTACAGTGGGTACGGAAAGTATTCAGACATTTCTGGTTTTTTCTGTCAAGATGGGTTGCTGAGTGTACATTAATGCGAAAAAATTTTTAGCAAATGGCTGCAATGAAACAAAGGGTGAAAAATTTAAAGGGGTCTGAATACTTTCCGTACCCACTGTATGCCTGGCAAGGGAGCACTGGTATGTCACCAGTACAAAGGGAAAAAAGGAGTCCAAATCAAAATCTGAAAAAAAACAATCAGTTGGCTTTGAGGTGTGGTATTAAAGCATTATACCTGCATACTTTTCCCTCTACTATTGGTAATAATGACATTGTACTCTGTATGCTCATTGCTGAGATCTGGGAAAGTCATTGAAACACAGTCTGAAGGGGCAAAAGAGAAAATGAAAGAAAAAAAGACCAGTTGTAAACAGGGACAATTAAAACACAAGGTCAAAGTTGAAGCTGCTTCTTTTCCATGGATGAATGGAGGACTTATAAGCCTGGTGTGATCTTAAACACACTGTCTCATTCAATCCAGGTATTTCAGTTGAGACTTGCAGTTCTATTAGAGGAAAAATATCACAGCGAAGGATCAGCCTGACCAGGAAAATCTTGGCTATTGGATCTGTCTGGACCTACTGAGACACCATCAGAATATGTTGCAGCTCATCCTCTTCCTAAACACAACCACTCCCAGTCAGTCCTTGTGTATCCTGCTTCCTCCGGCCCTCGCAGATCTGAAAGTTTACATATGGGTGTAAGCAAAGTGCTGTCAAGTGCAAATGCTCTCACACCCTATCCAATGCATATTTACTTAACTCTCTCTGAGAAGTGAAATGGTGCAGCAAGGAATTCAGCTGGACCAGGAAAAGCTCTGCTGTTCAATCTGTCTTGATCTACTGAAGGATCCAGTGACTACTCCCTGTGGAATCCTTTTTTTGATTTAAACATTGAACCTTTTAGTAAAAACTCATGTGCAGCAATGGGAGTCTCTAAATTTCTCAAAAAAATAGAGAAATTAATAACAAGCAATGGACAAAGCTTATTAACCAGAAATGTATTTGTTATATCTCTGTAGTGAGTTAGTAATATCGTTATTGAATAATACATTGTTATTCAATAATGATAAACAATGTTGGCGGCACTGGGACATTGAGTTTATCTTGGTATATTTGGCCATATACAAAATATCAAAAAGTTATTGAGTTAAATATCAAATTAAACAGATTGTAATAATTGTAATTTTCTTAAAATCTTTTATGAAATGATATTAAAGAACTTCAATCATTTTTCAGATAATGGTTAGAATAGTGTCTTTCAGTAGAGAAAAGACACAAATGTGATTTACTCGGAGTAAATATGATTATGTTAAGACTACAGCTATACCTTTTAGATTGAAAGTATAATAATAGAAAATCAAAGTCAACCATTTACCTCACATCATTTCGACCATACTTGGCTGGAAAAGGAGTTCTAAATGGAACAGTACTTGAACTTTGACTGATGATGTTTTACAAGTCCGGACAGGAACACTGATTGAGTAAGGCCTGCAGTCCGTACACATTTTGGTATTGACTGCGATAAAGATTACAACTATAAATTAAATGATATAGTTAACAGTAAGACCAAGAAAACATAAATCCAATATGATCAAGCTTTTCAACACGGATAAAAGAGCTAAAGACATTTTGGATTGATGCCCAACAAACACAGCAGTGTATCGGTTTATTTATTCAGGGCATCGAGGTTCTAATATGCTCATAGAAAGAGCTGTTGATACTCAGCAGTGTCAGAGCAGCATATAAGGAGAAACAAAAAATAATAATAATTTGAAAAGAAGAAGTGATGCAGAGGAACTAAAAATAAAAACTGGGATTTTAAATTGTCCTGGAATCCTGACCAGATAATAATGGTCTGACTGCTGCCTGACGTGATTTTTTACCTTTCTTATACTGTAGATCTGCCCCAATTTTAACAACATAAAAAAACAAAACTACAAATAGTCCAAAAGTACAACAGGTGAACACAGGAAGGAAACTGACACAGGGTGTGAAAGACTAAGCAATGAACTAAAAAAAAACTGGAACTAAAAAAAGGAAAACAAAAAATCCCCACAATACCGAAGTATTTATGACAAATACAGCCACACATAACAACACAAGTCAAATGTCTGCTGTGACAAAGGCCCATTAGTCACCAAGGGAAAACTAAACCAAGGGAGACACCTTGTGGTGAAAAATGACATGAAAAACAAATCCAACCAAACTAAAGAATTAAAAAAACACATTTGCTCCTACCCTGCCTTTACTGACAGGCTGCCATGCTTCAGCTTAAAACACAGGAATAGAAACCATAAAGTGGGACATTGTGCTTTCTAATCGCTCACAACTCTTTGGACTCTAAACCACCACAGAAACTAACAGCACCAACGTTGTCTGTGTTCTACTACATGAGCAGGTTCATAGTTAATTAAAGGTCTGTATGAAACAGATGTGTTTATTAATGCCATGCAGCTGCTCCAAAAAAGTGTACTATAGATAGAGAGGACTGGGTCAACACATCAACCTAAACCTGACTTATTTTCTGAGCAGGGTTATTTTAGGTTGTGTTTATAAGCAGGATGTATTTTTAGTTGGATTCATCCAGTCTGATGTCTTAAACTCTTCACTTTACGTTCCAAAGAGGGACTACAAAAACACACTTTGACTTTACATGACTGGTCTTACTGGAATGTATCAGAGCCTGATAACCCCTCCTTCCTCTCCCTGTTCCCAAGCACAACCAGCTTTTTTCTTGGAAAAGAAAGTGAAACTATTTGTCATTCTCTGTCTCTGAGAGGTGAAATGGCGCAGCAAGGAATTCAGCTGGACCAAGAAAGGCTTTGCTGTTCGATCTGTCTGGATCTACTGAAGGATCCAGTGACTATTCCCTGTGGACACAACTACTGTATGAAATGTATTAAAAGCCACCGGGATGAAGAGGATCAGAAGAAAATCTACAGCTGTCCTCAGTGCAGACAGACATTTGGACCGAGGCCTGCCTTGGTGAAAAACACCATGTTAGCAGATTTAGTGGAGGAACTGAAGAAGGCAGGACTCCACTCTGCTCCAGCTGATCATTGCTATGCCGGACCTGAAGATGTGGCTTGTGATTTCTGCACTGGGAGAAAACTGAAAGCTCTCAAGTCCTGTCTGCAGTGCGTGGTCTCCTACTGTGAGCAGCACCTCCAGCCTCACTATGAAGTTGTTCAATTCAAGAATCACAAGCTGGTGGACCCCTCAAAGACGCTTCAGGAGAGCATCTGTACTCGTCACAATGAGGTGATGAAGATATTCTGCCGCACTGATCAGCAGTGTATCTGTTATTTGTGCTCTATTGATGAACATAAATTCCACGACACAGTCTCAGCTGTAGCAGAAATGACTGAGAGGCAGAAAGAGCTTGGGACGAGTCGACAAAAGATCCAGCAGAGAATCCAGAACAGAGAGAAAGATGTGAAGGTGCTTCAGCAGGAGGTGGAGGCTATCAACTGCTCCGCTGATAAAGCTGTGAGGGACAGTGATGAGATCTTCACAGATCTGATCCATCTCATAGAGAAAAGAAGCTCTGATGTGAAGCAGCAGATCAGATCTCAGCAAAAAAGTGAAGCGAGTCGAGTCAAAGAGCTTCAGAAGAAGCTAGAGGAGGAGATCTCTGAACTAAGGAGGAAAGACGTTGAGCTGGAGCAGCTGTCACACACAGAGGACCACACCCAGTTTCTACAGAACTACCCCTCACTGTCATGTCTTAGTGACTCTACTGACTCATCCAGAATCAATATCTGCCCTCTGCAATACTCTAAGGATGTGATGGCAGCTGTGTCAGAGGTAAGAGATAAACTACAGGACATTTTGAGTGAGGTATCCACCAGGATCTCATTGGCAGGGACTGAGGATGTTTTACTGCCACAGGCAGAACTCGAGACCAGAACTGATTTCCTCAAATATTCATGTCAAATCACACTGGATCCAAAAACAACAAGCACAAAGCTGTTGTTCTCTGAAGGGAACAGGAAAGCAACAGTGGCGAGAGCATCACCATTCACACGACTGAGTATGTCAGTACAGTTACACTCTAGTCCCCCAGGTTCACACAGTAGCATTAATAGTCTTCAGGTCCTGAGCAGAGAGACGTTGACTGGACGATGCTACTGGGAGGTGGAGTGGATTGGGTTTACAGTTTCAGTTGCAGTCACATACACACATATGAGAAGACCAGTCTATGAAAGTGGATTTGGGAACAATGACGAGTCCTGGGCAGTATATTGTTCGAGTGACGGTTATGAATTCAGACATAACAACATCAAAACCTCCATCTCAGGCCCTCTGTCCTCCACAGTAGGAGTGTACCTGGACCACAGTGCAGGTATTCTCTCCTTCTACAGCGTCTCTGGAAACATGACTCTCCTCCACAGAGTCCAGACCACATTCACTCAGCCTCTCTATGCTGGACTTTGGGTTAATTATGGATCCACAGCGGGGCTCAAGTAGACAGAAAGTATTGAGATGTTTTTCTTTGTTACTCGCTTCTCTTTGATGTGCTGTTTCTGCACTTCCCACTTCCCATGACCTGATTATCACCACTTTGCTGTCTCCTGCCTTTGATTATGTGTCGATATATTTTAAGTTTCTGAAAGTTTTGGTTGAATCATAAGCATTTTTATCTTAAACAGAGTTTTTGCCATTAATATTGAGGATGCTGGCAATAGTTATTGAAAGCATATTCTGTAGTGTTGAAAGTATGAAATGATATATACATTTTTTAATTAAAAAAAACAATGAAACTAAAACTGCAATGTCCACATTAGCTGAAACAATTCATGAATTAATCTGCAAATATTTGGACCATCAATAAATAATTTAAGTTTTATTTGGGCATATTTGGGTCTTGTGGGGTTGTAAACTGAATGTGCTTTGGGATATAGGCTGTCACTAGTACAAAACAAAAAAATTAGAGTATCACCTTGGACGTTAGAAAATACTGGACAATGCAAGTCAAAATTTCCTATGAATTAACTTAACGAAAATTGCTACCCTAATATACGTATTAACAAAAGTGTAGTACGTGTCACTGTCATTACTTTGATATTTTTTCAACACAGTGATAACATACTGGTTTAACAGACGAAGTGAATATGTAGATAGAACTCCCACTGATTGCATTTGAACAAAATCAAAAATAAAGGATAAAAAAAGTATTTCTTGTGTGTTTTTTTAAGAAATTATCCTAGAGCTGTTGGAGAGGAAAGAATAAAGGTTTGTGCACTTTTTTTAATAAACTGTTTTTCTCTGGTCTGAGACGCAGCAGATATATATATACTAAGGGGTTCTCTATATATCCCAGTATATATCTGTGGTGTTATACTTGGAAAAGTAAGGACCTGTAAAGTCTAATAAATATAATTAACGATGCAAAAAAGTAGCAGCTCCTCCTGCAGTGACACTAACTTCATAAGTTCAAGGCGTCAGCTAAAATGAAGATTGAATGAGTACAAACTGCACAACCAGAGTTTACCTGAATTACACAACACTAACAACTGTCCACTGGAGATTAAGGCCCAATCCCAATGTCCCCCCTCAGGCCTTAGTCCTGAACCCTCAGGGACTTAACTGATCTCACCTGGTTAATGGTTGAGCTAGAGACTGCAAGGACTAGAAAAGGTATAAATAGGCCAACACTTTACAGCACATAGCATGTTATGATATTGTTAAGGTAACATGCTAGGTACAATTGTTGGTATTCATGTAATATTGTTTACTCCCTGATTTGAACTTCTTCCAGGCTCTTGCCTTTCGAGGTGAGAGGTAGTTGTCAAATAATCTATTTACAATTTTTTATCATAGTAGCTTCTATTACAAAATAAAAATAAATCGCTGGTGAAATGTCACAATGTTAGGAATTGTGGGTAATTTCCCTCACGCAAAGTCTGCAGAAAGGGTTCCCGTTTCTTCTCATCTCTTGGCACTGCAGGGCTTTCTCTATATGTTTTAGACGTGTCCAAAATTTTATTGATCTTTTTTGTATTTTTAGTGTAAGTGGATATTGGCCTATTTATGCCCTGCATGCATTATTTGTAGTTTTCCTCTGGACATGTTGGAGAATCTTACAGAACTCTGCACACACACGACAACACACAAAGTGTTTTTTTAAAGACGTGCATTGACCCATGACGTTGGCAAAAGACATCAGTGTCAAGAGAGTTTTGTAGTTTTCCCTGTATGTAGCCTATAACTTGAAGTGTTTATTTATTTATAAAAGCGCCACTGGCTTTGACGGACACTTTCCCAAAATATTAACACATGATAAAAATGATAGCTGTATAAGACAGCTAAAATAGACAGATACAATAATACAGAAAACATCAAATGCTAGCTTTGTGGTCCATCTATCATGGTCTTGGACAGTTACTGAAAGCAATGATTCATTCAGGAGTTTACAACACTAGTTATTGGAAGAATGCTGAGAATGCAAACCAACTGGATGTATCAGTTTCACATGGTTGTAAAAATATCTACACTTTCAGCTTAAATATGTTTGTGAGCACTGACCCCTAACCGGTGTCCTTACATCATGGTGAACTGTGGTAGTCGGCCTGCTGTGTGTTTGAGTGAAGCAGTACCGTTTGGAGCCTCTGGGTGTCAATGCAGGACTGTATCTGTCTCCTTCAGCTCTGCTCTGATTCGCTCACAGTGGGTGTAGTTCAGGGGAGGGAGCTGAGGATGGCAAGCTAGCATTGCACGGACACATCTCTACAGTTTTCTTTTTCATCACTCATATTTCTCTGTCATATGTTCCAGCATCTTCACCTGACTGTGCCGTTCGAGGGTCGTTCAGCGCTTTTTCATCCACGTTTTTCCACTTAGTTGGCCGACGTAGCGCCCATTCCCTCAATGAAGAAATATATTTTTGTTATTTGACCGTATTTGATGTTTTTGTGCCTGAGGAGTATACATTCAGCTGGGCAAGCCACACTGGAAACATTATATGTTTCTTAATTGTCTTTTATTTATCGCTTTCATTTTTACTTTTGTCCAAGCAATAAATGTCCCTGTTGATAGAGCTTCTTCATTCAGCACAGGCTTTGGCATATTTTAGTTTGTGCTTATTTATCTTATTACATTTACACTAAATTATATATATATATAATATATATCAATTATTATTATTTCTGGTCTGGGTGGTGCTTACAGTGTTCTAAAATATCAAGTGCAGTCACATTTTTGTTCTGGTAAAATGAGTGACACACTGGGATCAAAATTTTTAAAAAAAGTTGTCACTCTATCCATTAATCCATCGCTGAAAGTCTAGATTAACACTGCTGCCAGCTTTCTTTTTTATAAAACAATTTTTTGTACTAGGCCAGTATGCATCACCTTACTGAAGAGTGTGATTCCATTGTACATTGAATTTAATTTCATCATCTTTGTCATCTTTTAGAGACCGTCACACTGCCATGTACAGTAGACTGGGAGAGAAAGGCCTTCCGATTGTAGAGTTGATCGTCTCTTTAACAACAGTCATCGATACAGTTAATGCATGTTCAGCATTTGTTTCCTTTCGATGCTGAATTTCTCTCAAATAGAGACCTCGCAGTGCATTCTGCCAGTCAGGTGCAAATGTAAGACAAATGTAGAGCATGCATATTGACAGGTAAAATAATGAAAAGACAAACATTAAATTACAAATCCTATAGAGTTAAAATGCAAAAAAAAAGGCTTGAGGATTACAAGCTGTCTATGTACACTTATTATACACAGTCTATGGCTATTCCCTTTAAAAAAAGAAATCTGTTAAAAGTGCTTAAAAAAGTTATTAGCTGCTTCTTTGTCAATGTTGCTAAAATCTGATTGGTGCATGGAGGTTTGTGACATCCCTTTTTTTTAAATGAGTCCCGCCCACTTTAAACCCATAAGAAGAGCCCAAAAACAAAACAAAAATGCAGAAATCTCACATGCAAATAACAAAAACTGAGGTATTTTCAGGGCTAATAAATGAGATTAAGGAAATAAATAACCTCATTTTATACATTCAAATCCCTTACACAATTTTTTAAACAACATTTAATGGTTTCTGTTGGTTTAAGAAATCATGCATGAATGACATCAGACTCCATTGGGGTTTAAAAAGTTAAGATTCTATCCAATTCCTCCCTACAACCAATAAAATGATGGCTGTAGCGCTGCTAACAGCATGTTAAATCACCTTTTTTTTGGCCGCTATCTCTCAGTCTCTCTGTCAAATCTGCATCAGTTCCACATCAGAGGCCTCCAGGCGGACTTAGATAATACTCTCCATATTTACAGTAGCAGGAGGATTGGGAGGTTTTTTGACTAGATCCCATTTGTGTGAACCTATTAGCGCTGAGCGCTCTGAGCTCCCTCTGATACGCCTCTGAGATTAGGCAATGGTATTACTGTAAGAGGATCGACTCGCCTCGAGGTGAGGGCCGAATATACATAGAGAGAGAGAGAGAGAGAGAGAGAGAGAGAGAGAGAAAGAGACAAAGACAGGAACATGCTCAGACAGATAGGACCACACACTCCCCAGAAAAAATAAATCAGGACCTGGCAGTGAGAGCGGGTAAGAGATAGACGGAGGAACACACACACACACACACACACACACACACACACACACACACACACACACACACACACACACACACACACACACACACACACACACACACACACACACACACACACACACACACACACACACACTTCAGAACGAAGAGCTGAAACCAAAAGCCTGCAGAGATAACAATGATGATGTGAGAGGAAATGCGTGTCTGCGTCATTCTCCTGAACATAGATGATTGATATTTAACACGTCATGTCATATTTGGTAGCAGGGTTTGAGGGTTTGAGTTCCAAAAACTGAGCTTTCCAGGGGGGGAGCAAGACATTTGGAGCTAACATTTACGGAGGTTACATTGACTTGAATTATGGTGCGTTCAAGCTCCACTCAGTAGTGTTGTTTGAAGGAGTTGTTTTAACAGCAATATAAAATAGATATTAGAGAGTAAATTATGACCTGTTTAACTTCCTAACACTAGCTCTAAGCAGCTTATCATACATCATTAAAACTACTGATGCCAAAATAAATTTTTGATCAAAGCAAGTATTAAAATAGATAAACACAATAATGTATTTCCTAATAATTTGAATTGGTTTTTTTTTAAATGCAACTAACCACTATAGTTGACAAGAACAAAGTAAAAAGACAGCTATACTGTTCACACCGACTTCGGAACGGTTAAAATCATTTTTCGTGATGGTTCAATATCTTATTTTATTGTCATTATATATATATATACAGAACGCTCTGGCAATAAGTTTCCACTTACAGTAGAAAAAACTTTCTGATGGTTTCTTTTTTTTAATATATATTTTCATCAAGTGAGTTTTCTTGCCTTGCTGTCAATTATAGTTTTTAGAAAGAAATCGGCAGGTCAGACTTTCAAAAAATTCGGAATTGCCAACGAAATCAGTGAATTTGTGAATATAATATCAATGTTCAATTTGTTTCTTACTGTAGATCTGGGAACAGAATGACATCTCTGACAACGAGTCAGATAGATAAAAAAAACTTAAAATCAGGTTGTAACAATTTAGTCCACATACTGTAAACTACTTTTAAGGTAAAAATGAAAGTCAGAGCACCTGGAATGCATTGATCCCTCCTTGCACAGAAAAACTGTGTGCACACATCTCCCCTAAGTACAGAAGGGCAAAGTTGAACCAGCGAGTCGGTCTGTGAACTATGGATGTTTATCCAACTGACAGTTTGGGTAATAATTTTGTGTTCCTAGTTCTAAGTAATTTACTCTGTTTCCAAGATAAATTATGGACAAAACTATGAAAGTAAGAGCCAAGTTGAATGAAACCACTATCCAATGTAACAGAGAATATTTCCTTTTGGGTATTCTAACCTCTGGATGTCTCATTCTAGTTTGTTAAGCTACTTGTGTGTGTGGCTGTGTGTGCGTGTGCCTCGGTCAGGAGGAGAAAGGTGGAGGGGGAGGAAGCACCCCCCCAGCAGAGGGAGAGAGCTCCGTGTCATAATTTATGCCTTAAAAAGCATGAATTTTTCAGCGCACAGTTGCAGGGATGGCACTTCATGTTTATGACAATCATTTCCTTAGTGAAAGATTCATGCGGATGTGGCGCTTATGAATCTTTCAGGGTACAAACAGCAACACCGATGCTCGGAGGTTTAGGCTCCCTCGCCGGTCGACGTTCAGCAGCCGAACGAACGGAGTGTCTGGGAATTAAACAAACAGCCAAGTGAGCGTGGTAACAATAACCCTACCTGCCTCCTCCTCACTTTTTTGTTTCTCTGAATATATTTTTTCAAAGCGCTTCTGTGGGTCACGGGAATATTAGTATGGCTTGACAGATGTTGACAATTTTCTCTCTTTATGTTGAATTGATTGTGAATTTCTGTTTCTTAGGTTTTTTCATTTGGTACACCTGAAATGAAGTGTGCTGAGTGCTGACATCCATGAAGCTGAGCTAGGGGTAAGACATGCTGTTGTAGGGAATATTAAATAAAATTGCAAGAATGAAACACGAATTCTGTTGGGTCCTACAAGTTATTCAGTTTACCTGGATTTCTTGCTCCTTTTGCGGAAAACGCGGAAAGGCCAGGTCACAGCAACATTCAAAAATCAATCTGTGTCAAGTGACCTTTCATTAACTTTAACCTGCAAATTTGCGTCGTTCACCAATAGAAAGCCTTTTTCCAAGACTGGAGCTACGTGAGCCAACGAGTGCAAAACCCGTTCACCTCGCTAAAAGGCCATCCTAGCTGTTATTTCAATTCAGTTTCAATTCAGTTTATTTTGTATAGCCCAGAATCACAAATTACAAATTTGCCTCAGAGGGGTTTACAATCTGTGCACATGCGACATCCTCTGTCCTTCCCTCACATCGGCACAGGAAAAACTCCCTTTAACAGGGAGAAAAAAGGAAGAAACCTATGGGAGAACGACAGAGGAGGGATCCTTCTCCCAGGATGGACAGAATGCAATAGATGTCATGTGTACAGAATGAGCAGCATAACAGTTCTTAGATACAACACATTCAATGTATATGACATAAATGATTCATATAATAAGACTACTTAACAGCAGCAATTATTACAGAGGGATTCAGTAGAAAAGGACCCACTAGCAGACACACAGCTCTTGGTTCAGAGATATTTAATTTAGTTCTCAAGCAACAAACCTAAGGGAAAAAACAGTCTCGTAGTCAATAGGCAGGCAGAGGTCAAAAATCCAAAAAGTCAGAACAGAGTCCAAGGCAAAGGTATCCAAAATCCAAAATCCAAACAGGGCAGGTCAAAATCAGGCAAAGGTCAAAAATCACAGGCAGACAGAATATAACAAGATTTAGGGAACGCTGGAAAGGCTCAGGTATTAACTGGCACGATCTGGCAGAGACTCCAAGGCACACCGGGCTTAAATACCCACAAACCAATCACCACAAACAGAAATCAGGTGTGCACACAAAATGGCGGGAAAACAAACAAAGACAGGGTGGAGTCAGGGCCCCATGGCTTTTCAAAACACATGACAACACCACATGATCAAAATGTAAACAAAAAGCACATGTTGCTGGAAAAACAAAAACTCAAACAGCACGGTTACTAACAGTACCCCCCCTCTTACGGACGCCTCCTGGCGTCTTAACTGGGGGAATGGGATGAGTCTTTAGAAAGTCTCTAACAAGGGTACGGTCCAAAATGTACCCAGATGGAACCCAGCATCTCTCCTCGGGGCCATAACCCTCCCAGTCCACTAAGAACTGGAGGCCACGACCCCGACGACGAACGTCCAGGAGTTGATGAACTGTGAAAGTCTCTGAGCCATCAATGACCCGTGGTGGAGGAGGTGGCTTGGGAACAGGGCAGAGCTGGTTGCAGATGAAGGGCTTTACCCTGGACATGTGGAAAGGTGGGGTGGATGCGCCTCACAGCAAGAGGGGCCCGGGGGGGCCAGTGTCAGCGTGGGTTCTCTCCGGGTTCTCCGGCTTCCTCCCACAGTCCAAAGACATGCAGCTTAGGGATGACTCTGAAATTGCCCGTAGGTGTTTGAAAGTGGTTGGATATATGTCTGCCCAGCTGGGAGCTGTCCAGGTGCCGCCCATTGATGGGATCGGCTCCAGCACCCCCGGACCCTTTGGATAAGCGGTTACGGAAGATGGATGTGGAAGGTGGGGTGGATGCGGCGGAGGGTGGGGGGGAGTTTGAGTCGGACAGCAGCAGAGCCAATGACTTTCAAAATGGGGAAAGGGCCGATGAAGTGGGGAGCCAGTTTCCGGGACTCCACCTTGAGTGGAATGTCCCGGGTTGACAGCCAGACACGCTGACCCACGCGATAGGGGGGGGCCTTGGAGCGATGGCGGTCAGCTTGGCGCTTCATCCTGGTTGAGGCACGCAGCAGCGCTGTCCGTGTCCTCCTCCAGGTCTGATGGCAACGGCGGATGAAGGCCTGGGCAGATGGCACGCCGACCTCCACCTCCTGGGCAGGAAAAAGGGGGGGCTGGTAGCCGAGACAGCACTCAAAAGGGGAGAGTCCTGTGGAGGCAGACGGGAGGGAGTTAATGGAGTACTCAACCCAGGGTAGATGGAGGCTCCAGGAGGTTGGTCTCTCAGACGCCATGCACCGCAAAGTTGTCTCGAGCTGTTGGTTTGCCCTCTCCGTCTGGCCATTGCTCTGAGGGTGGAAGCCTGAGGACAAACTGACAGAAGCACCAATGAGAGCACAGAAGGCCTTCCAGAAATGGGACGTAAACTGGGGGCCACGGTCAGAGACGACATCCACAGGCAAGCCATGGTATTTGAAAACATGTGCTATTACCAGGGTGGCAGTCTCCTTGGCCGAGGGGAGTTTAGGCAATGGGATGAGGTGCACGGATTTAGAAAAGCGATCAACAATCGTGAGAATGGTTGTGTTACCGTCTGATGGAGGGAGGCCAGTAACAAAATCCAGTGCAATGTGGGACCAGGGCCTCTTGGGTATGGACAGGGGCTGCAGGAGACCAGACGGAGGTTGTGTGGAGGTCTTACTCCGAGCACAGACAGAACAGGCAGAGACAAAGGCACGGACATCCTCCCCTATGGTTGGCCACCAAAACCTCCTGCAAATGAAGGCTTTGGTGCGCCTTGCTCCAGGATGGCAGGAAAGCCGGGAGGAATGACCCCACTGCAGGACCTGGGAACGGAGGGACATAGGGACAAACAGGCGGTTAACAGGGCAGTGACTGGGGGCTGCATTGTCCGGTTGGGCGGCGCGCACCAAGGTCTCGATCTCCCACTGAACTGCCCCAACAAAACGGTGGTCTGTGAGGATGTTCACGGATTCATCAGGGCTACCAGGAGTTGGGAAAATGCGGGAGAGGGCATCTGCTTTGCCGTTCTTTGATCGGGGCGAAAGGACAGGGTGAAATTAAATCGGGAAAAGTAGAGAGACCAGCGGGCTTGACGGGAACTGAGACGTTTGGCAGTACGAATGTACTCAAGGTTCTTGTGGTCAGTCCATACCAGGAACGGCACTTTTGACCCCTCAAGCCAGTGCCGCCACTCCTCCAGAGCTAACTTGACGGCCAGCAATTCTCTATTGCCCACATCATAGTTGCGCTCTGGTGGGGAGAGGCGATGGGAGAAAAAGGCGCAAGGGTGGACCTTCTCATCCTTGACAGAACGCTGAGAAAGGATGGCGCCAACGCCTACATCCGAGGCATCCACTTCCACGAAGAACTGGCGGTCTGGGTCAGGCTGTATCAGGATCGGGGCAGAGGTAAATCGCCTCTTCAGCTCTTGGAAGGCCTTCTCCGCAGCAGGTGACCAGGTGAATTGAACCAACGTCGAGGTAAGGGCAGTGAGAGGGGCAGCCAGGGCACTGTAGTTTCTAATAAAACGACGATAGAAATTAGCGAACCCCAGGAAGCGTTGCAGCTCCCGGCGGGTCGTCGGCTGGGCCCATTCCACAACTGTCCTGACTTTCTGTTGGTCCATCTCTATGGTTCCGGCAGAGACAACATACCCCAGGAAGGAAACTGTGGTGCGGTGAAACTCGCACTTCTCTGCCTTGACATAGAGCTGATTTTCAAGGAGGCGTTGGAGGACCTGGTGGACATGGTGGACATGGTCAGAAAGGGAGCGAGAAAAAATTAGAATGTCATCTAAATAAACAAACACAAATTCATTAATCATGTCTCTCAAGACATCATTAATCAGAGCTTGAAAGACAGCTGGAGCATTGGTCAAACCGAAAGGAACCACCAGGTACTCATAGTGGCCAGTAGGAGTATTAAACGCCGTCTTCCATTCATCTCCCTCTCTGATCCGACGAGGTGGTAAGCATTTCGGAGGTCCAGTCTGGAGAAGATGGAGGATCCGTGGAGAAGCTCGAACGCGGAGGACATGAGGGGAAGAGGGTATCTATCCTTGACCGTGATGTCATTGAGACCCCGATAATCAATGCAAGGGCGAAGAGAGCCGTCCTTCTTGCCCACAAAAAAGAATCCTGCCCCTGCAGGAGAGGACGAGGGACGAATTATGCCAGCAGCCAACGAATCTCGAATATACTTCTCCATGGCCTCCGTCTCGGGTCGGGCAAGGGAGTAGAGTCGGCCCCTAGGTGGTGTCGTGCCAGGTAGGAGGTCAATGCCACAGTCATACGGGCGGTGAGGTGGCAAAGCAGTGGCTCGGGACTTACTAAAAACGGTCTTCAGGTCCATATAGACAGGAGGGACAGCAGACAGGTCAGGGAATTCTCCTGGGGGGTCCCCTACTGGGGGAATTGGAATGTAGGCTCGGCGGAGGCAGAGAGATAGGCAGGATGGGCTCCAGCCCAGAATCTTGTTGTTAACCCAGTCAAGGTGAGGATTATGTTTCCTCAGCCAGGGACGACCGAGGACTACAGGAGCATGAGGAGACTCAATGATGTGGAGCTGGATCGATTCATGATGATTGCCAGAAACAAGCAGGGACACAGGAGCAGAAACATGGGTAACATCAGCCAGCTTCTTACCATTGAGGGCGTTGGCCACAAGGGGAGGATGTAAAGGAAGGAGAGGCAGCTTCCATTGAGCAGCCAGGGAAGCGTCAATAAAGTTCTCATCAGCCCCAGAGTCAATGAGGACAGTGAGCTGTTGTTGCTGGCCTCGCCACTCTAAAGAGGCTGGGAGAAGGACCGAGGAGGACTTGAAAGAGGCAGCGCTCACCAGTACTCCTCGTCCTACTGATGAGCTTCGTCTTTTACTGGGCAGGAGGAAACGTAGTGACCAGTCTCCCCACAGTACAAACAGCAGTTGGAGCTGCGTCTTCGCTGTTTCTCAGCAGCAGAGATGTGGTAGCGGTTAATCTGCATAGGCTCAGGATCCGGGGTTGGACGTGCAGTGGAAGGCAGAGCCCGTAGAGTAGGCAAGGCAGGTTGAGGAGTTGTCCCCTCACTGGGTGCTCTAACCGGGCCACTGGAAGCTCTCCACCTGCGGCGCAGCTGCAGCCGGGAGTCCACACGGATAGCCAGGTCCACAAGGGCATCAAAGTTGATGGGAGACTCTTGGGCAATTAACTCATCCTTTAGATTTTCAGAGAGGCCATTGAAAAACACATCAAAAAGGGCCTCAGTATTCCATCCACTAGAGGCAGCAAGAGTCCGAAACTCTATGGCATAGTCAGACACAGAGCGATTACCTTGCCGAATATGCAGCATCTCCCGTGCTCGCCATGTTTGGAACGGTCAAAAACTTTCCTCATCTCCTCTGAGAATGTGGTGAAAGAGTTACAGAACGTCGCTCTGGCATCCCAGACTGCTGTGCCCCACTCTCTCGCCCGCCCGGACAGCTGGGTGATGATGTAAGCCACCCTTGCTTGCTCTGTAGGGAAAGCAGATGGTTGTAACTGAAAGATCAGGTCACATTGAGACAAGAACGAACGACAGGTTCCGGGTTCCCCTGAATAGTGTTCTGGGGGGGCAGGTGGGGCTCTGAGACAGGCAGAGTGGGCCGTGGTGGGACAGGCTGCTGAGGAGGTGGTGGCGGTGGGGTTTGAGACAGCTGAAGTTGTTGTACCTGGGCTGCGAGGTCTGTGAAACCAGCTGACATGGCCCCTACCGTTCCTCCAAACTCCTCCAGTAGCTCTTGTTGTCTCCCCAGCACGACTCCATGTTGCTCGAGTACTGTCTGAAACTGAGCTGGTTCCGCTGGGTCCATGTTGGCCAGATCGTACTGTTAGGGATTCAGTAGAAGGACCCACTAGCAGACACACAGCTCTTGGTTCAGAGTATATTTAATTTAGTTCTCAAGCAACAAACCTAAGGGAAAAAACAGTCTCGTAGTCAATAGGCAGGCAGAGGTCAAAAATCCAAAAAGTCAGAACAGAGTCCAAGGCAAAGGTATCCAAAATCCAAAATCCAAACAGGGCAGGTCAAAATCAGGCAAAGGTCAAAAATCACAGGCAGACAGAATATAACAAGATTTACGGAATGCTGGAAAGGCTCAGGAATTAACCGGCACGATCTGGCAGAGACTCCAAGGCACACCAGACTTAAATACCCACAAACCAATCACCACAAACAGAAATCAGGTGTGCACACAAAATGGCGGGAAAACAAACAAAGACAGGGTGGAGTCAGGGCCCCATGGCTTTTCAGAAAACACATGACAACACCACATGATCAAAATGTAAACAAAAAGCACATGTTGCTGGAAAAACAAAAACTCAAACAGCACGGTTACTAACAAGCCTGCGAAGCGAGAAAGCACAAAGACTCCAGGGTACAAGCAAGTCAATAAGCATAATAGTACAGGCAATAATAATAGTAATGTGACTAATAATGATAGTGGTAGTAGTAGTGGGTGTCAGCAGGGCCTCAGTAGGTGGCACGATGACAGTCCAAATATAACCCCGATTCCTGGGAACCTGCGAGGCGAGAAAGCACAAGAACTCCGGGGAAGAAGCAAAATCAGTAATGTGCATAAATAGGAGATTAATACATAAAGAAGGAGGGAGAGAAGAGGAGAGAGGAGCTCAGCGTATCCTAGGTAGTCCCCGGCTGTCTAGGCATATAGCAGCATATCTAGGGGCTGGACCAAGGCGAACCTGAACCAGCCCTAACTATAAGCGCTATCAAAAAGGAAGGTCTTAAGCCTGCTCTTGAAAGTGGTGAGTGTGTCTGCCCCCCGGACTGAAACTGGAACCTGGTTCCACAGAAGAGGAGCCTGATAACTGAAGGCTCTGGCTCCCATCCTACTTTTATATACTCTAGGAACCACAAGTAACCCTGCATTGATTGAGCGCAGCTCTCTAGTTGGGTAATATGGAACTATAAGTTCCTTAAGATAAGACGGTGCCTGACCAGTTAGAGCTTTGTAGGTAAGTAAAATAATTTTAAATTATATTCTTGATTTAACAGGGAGCCAGTGCAGAGAAGCTAATACTGGAGTAATATGATCTCTTTTCTTAGTTTTTGTTAGAACACGTGCTGCAGCATTCTGGATCAACTGTAAAGATCTAAGAGACCTATTAGAGCAGCCTGATAATAAGGAGTTACAGTAATCTAATCTAGAAGTAACAAATGCATGAACTAGTTTTTCTGCATCACTTTGAGACAGGATTTGCATGATTTTCGCAATGTTACGTAAATGAAAAAAGGCTGTCCTTGAGATCTGTTTTATATAAGAGTTAAAAGACAGATCCTGGTCAAAGATAACTCCAAGGTTCTTTCACTAACAAAGACCACGCTTATCACGAGATAGGTTATGACTGATTTATTACGAATGTGAGTCAGAGGGATGAGTTAGGGAAGGGGTTGGAGGGATGAGGGGATGAAGGGATAAGGGTCGAGGGATGAAGGGGTAGGGGTCGAGGGATGAGGGGGTAGGGGTCGAGGGAGGAAGGGATGAGGGTAAGGGATGGAGGGTGAGGGAAGGAGGGGTGTAGGGTAGAGAAGCAGGGAGGGTAGGGAAGGTTGATGACTGATGGTGGGAGGAGAGCGATGGTGCCCGGTGGCTGGCAGGAACAGGGGGATTGGAGACTCTTGGGTGGGGGCTGTCTCTCCGGAAGGCCAGGTGGCGCAGAGTCCCCAAAAGACAGCTTCAGGAGGACAGGTGCTGGTGTGCGTTTCTGATGTCGTTTAGGTTGGAATGGATGTAGGTGAGGTACGCAGGGGACGACCAGCGGCCGAGGGTCTTGATGATGTGGTCAGGGATTCCTTGGCTTGAGGCAGTGGAGGCGGCCCCGATGCGGAATGAGTGGCCTGAGTAATGTTCCGGGTGTATACCGGATTTATGGAGGATTTGGCGGAAGTGGTGGTGAAACCAGGTTCTTGTGGCCCCTTTGCCTGTCTCTGTGATGAAAAGCGGGTCCTGTGGAGAAGTTCCGCTGGCTAATCTTGCGCTTATGTAGTCGCATATGGGTTCGAATGGACTTAGGTATGAGTTTAGTCGAAAGATGTAGATGGGCTGGGGCGGACCAGACTGGTTGGTCTTGCTGCGTTTGAGGTGGTAGATGATGGTGTCCGGATGGTGGATGGAGATGTCGGACATGGTGGCGTGTTGCGATGGATGGTGGTCAGAGTTCTGAGCGGTGAATTCCGAGCAGCGCAGGAAGCCGAAGAAGGCCAGCAAGAACATGGACTCCAATGCTTTGTCCATGAAGGGGGATAGGTAGCCTTCACGGAGTGTTTGGATGCAGCGAGTAAGGAGGTCCGAGGTGAGGGGCAGACGTTTAGGCGTGGGGTGTGGTTCGGCTTTACGGAGACCTTTGAGTAACATGGTGATGTGTGAGTGGGACGCAGCTGGACAAGGAGTGCCTGAGGAAAGTTTGGCGAAGAAGTTGATTCCGCTTATGTAGACCCGTATAGTGGAAGGCTTGATCTTGAGGAGTGAATGGGCGAACGTGATGAAGTTCGTGAGGGTCAGGACGTCGAGTGAGGGGAATGGAAGGCCGAGGGAAGCGTGGAAGGCTTTAAAGCTATTCCATCCGGTGAGGTATGATGAGAGTGTTCTGGGGGCGACGCTGTTGAGGATGGCGTCTTGGGAGGCAGAGATTAGGTGTTCTAGTAGCGGGGTCAGTTGAAGATGGTGGCTGAAAACGGTGGGACCGGAGTTGGCAGAGGGTCCGCAGCTGGCGCCAATCGTCTGAATTTCTGTAAAGAGAAACGAGAAAGTGAGTCGGCTATGGAGTTTTTGTGACCTGGGATGTGATAGGCTTGGATGATGAATTGGTGCTGGGCCGAAACCAAGGTGAGTCTACGCATGAACTGCATTATGTCTAGACAATGTGACCGTCCTTTGTTAATGATGTCTACGACGGCGCTGTTGTCTGAATATAAAGCGATTGTCTTTTTGGACCATTCCCGGCCCCAAAGAATGGCTGCTATGACTACCGGATACATTTCAGAGATTGCCGAAGAAGGGGTGAGGGATGAGAATTCGTGCGGCCATTCGGCTGAGAACCATTTGCTGCCGTAGAAGCCGCCGAAGCCGATGGAGGGGCTGCGTCTGTGAACAGCTGGATGTCTTCCGGCTTGGTGATGTGGTCATCGTAAAATAAGGAGATGCCGTTCCATGAGGAGAGGAACTGGTGCCACAGTTTTAGCTCCGTTTTGCAAGCTTTGTCCAGAGAGGCGTGGCCATGGAGATTTGGGACAGAGGCGGCGACTGAAAGGAGGTGGGACAAGAAGGATCGACCTTGGGGGATGATGCGAATGGCGTAGTTGAGGTGGCCTAACAGTGAAAGGAGTTGGTGTTTGGTGCATTTGGGGGCCAGGAGGTAATTTGAAATGAGTAAGGAGATCCGATTGATTTTTTCGGTAGGTAGGGATGCTTGGAGTGAAACTGAGTCGAGGGTGATGCCGAGGAATTCGAGGGAGGTGCTGGGGCCTATGGTTTTCTCTGGAGACAGAGGAACGCCGAGTTCCTTGAACGCTGAGGTTAAAGTGTTGAGGCCGTGTGCTGGGGGTGAGGAAGGTGGCGTGACGGTGAGGAAGTCGTCTAAGAGGTGGATGACGTACGGAAGTTTATGAACGTTGGTCAGGATCCAGCAGAGAGCTTCGGCTAAGCAGTCGAAGATTTTTGGGCTGCTCTTGCACCCGAAGGTCAAGCGCACTGCGAAGTAATAAGAGCCTTTCCAATGGACGCCGAAAAGATGCCAGAATTCGGGGAGGATCGGAAGAACTTTGAAGGCGCTGATGATGTCCGCTTTAGCCAACCAGGCTCCTTGGCCTGCGAGGCGAATGAGGGATGCGGCGTTGGTGATTGTGGTGTACTGCATGGAGTAGTCCGGGCTCGGGATTAGGCTATTGATGCTTGGGATGGAAGAGCCGTGGGGGGATGAGAGGTCTATTATAAGTCTCTTTTTTTCCTGAGTATTTCCTAGTAGCTATGCCGATGGGGCTGATTCTGAATATGGGGAAAGGTGGGCTATGGAGAGGGCCGATCATGAAAGAGTTTTTGACTTCCTGAGCCAGGAGTTTGTCGACAATGTCGGGCTCGGAAATGGCGGATTTCAAATTATGGCATGTATAGGACTGCTCTGGTTTAACCTGCAAACCTGGGTGGAAGCCGTGTGTGAACCCTTGTATTAGGAAGCTGGTGAACTGGCGGTCTGGGTGGTTCTGTAAGGCGGAAGCTAGAGCTTGGACCTTGATTGGTGTATTGAGGTACTTACAGAGGCTGTGCTTGGTGGGGTTGTGGGAACAGGTTGGTCTGGAGTGGGCACCTCCGCAGAAGGAGCAGGTGTGGAGGAAGCGGCAGCTAGAGGTGCTGCATCCTAAATCGTTAAAGTTGTTGCAGACCATTCTCCCGCCCTGGAAGAGGACTGGTCTGCCTCTCCTGTCTACCCCTTTGGGGAGAGGGCCGGTGGTTGTTGGCTGGTTGGTGGCTGGTTTTGGGATGATGGATGGTGGGGGAAATGATGGAGGCAGGCTGCGGTAACCGGAGGGGCTCCGTCTTCTAGGAGCGGCAATCAGTAGTATATTACATATCATTCACACACTGATGACAGGCTACCATGCAAGGTGCCACCATCAGACTCTAACTAACATTCATCATCCAGTCCACACCGATGGCAAGCCTTCGGGAGCAACTTGGGGTTAAGTGTCTTGGCTGGATGGGATTGGAGGTGCCGCCCCCAAATACCCCTAGGAGCGGCTGTGGAAGGCAGGGGGCTGTGAGGGTGCATGTGGTGGCTGGATGGGAAGGTGCGCCACAGGACTCACAGTTAAGGGAGGAGCGAGCTGCAAAGACTCTGCAATATAATTCGGGGTCTAGTGTACCCCAGTAAGTTCCCTGGTTGAACTGCTGCACTCAAGCGGCGGCTTCGGATGTGAAGAGAACATGGTAGGAGTAAAAACCGTTGCCGCCGAACCTCAAGGCCAGGTCTAGGATTAACGACAAATAGTCGTCCAGTTCGGGCCTGCGGTCGGGAAAAACCGAGCAGATGGTGTCGCGGAAAAGGGAGAAAGAATAGGCGAATTCGGCTGTTGTGAGTTCCTTGGAGCGGGTGGGGAGTGGCTGTTTGAGCTCGATGGGGCCGAAAGCGGTTTGCAATTCCCTGGGGATGTGGGGATTGCATGTGGATGGGTGGATTAGTTGGGCGAGGTCGACGTAATTACCGGCTAGATCTGTTGCCGGAGTGTGAGTGACACGGGTGATGGTCGAGCAGATGCTGGGCGTACTGGGGGTAATGCTGTGGCTAAGCTGAAGCTGGTGGGTGGAGGGAGATGGGTTGGAAAGAAGCTTGCGCTGCTTGCTGGCTGACCTGGGAAAAAAGGGGGTGCATTTGGGGTAGGATGGGTTATGTTAGTTGCATATGGGTTACAGGGAAGGGGAGGGTAGGGGTAGGGGTGGGGGTGGGGGTAGGGGTAGGGAGGGGGAAAAGCAGAAACAGGAGGAAAGAATAGGTTTTGGCCGGTTGCTCCGCTATGGGCCCCTGCTGTTGGAACTGTCTGAGCAGCTGAGGTAGGTGGATTCATGTAGGGCGGAGCAAAGTTGGCAAAGGAGATGGTGCAGGAAAGGCAGGAGGGAGAGAAGAGGAAAGGATGTTGGGATGAAAGGATGCATGTGCATGGGTTGATAGTGTAGATTGGGGGAAAACGAGTGCAGAATGTGATGTCTCTGGAGCAGAGAGGGTTTGCTGTGGTACGACCTGGCCCTCTGGGGGGGCTGCTGTGGCTGACGGGGATTCCCCGGCCGTCGGATGCGTCGTGACGTCATCGGCGTAGCGGCTGACGCGGCGGCGGGAATCCGGAAGTGCTCGGGAGGTTTGCTGAGTGTTGTTGTGTTGGGAGTCCGTGAAAAGTTTGAAAAGTTTAGCTTTCCTGTCGGACTTATTGAACGGGACGTTGCGCTGGGTGAGTACGTTCTTTAAACGGGCGACTGTCCACTTGGAGATGTGGGACGTGTTGGGGCTGTTGGAGAGTCGGCGTGGAGGAGGAGGGTCGGGGCGGTTTTGCCCGTCGTTCGAGCGCCTGGATCTCGAGCGGATGGGAGAGCGGCTTCGGGGACGATGTCCCTCGCGCGCCGAAGTCGAGTTCTCCCCCTGGGGCTGATGGAAGGCGAGGGGCCGACGGCCTCGGAGTTGTCCGGGGATGAATGTCGGGAGCCACGAGGAACGTGGATGGTAGAACGTAGCCGAGGTTGCTGGCGACGAAGGATGGTGGGAGAAGGTTGGAGCCTCGGGACTTCGGGGGTGAGCTCGTGTTCTTCGAACAGCTCGTTGTCAGAAGGGTTTAGGAAGAGTTCCTGGTCCATGGTGCTTGGGTTTTTGATGTGTTTGTCTCGCGATTCTCACGTCGTGAGAAAACAGAGTCAGGGAGGAAGTGGATGGATTCGTCATGCTTAAATACTTTGTGCGGAGCCAATTAGGTGTTCAGGGCGTGGTCATTGTTCCCGAACTACGTTATTTAAAACTTCATAGTAGGATAACTTCTGTTTTTTCAGAGTTTAACATTAAAAAGTTACAGGTCATCCAGGTTTTTATGTCCGTAAGACATGCTTGAAGTTTAGAGAACTGGTTAGTTTCGTCTGGCTTAATTGATAGATATAACTGGGTATCATCTGCATAACAATGAAAGTTTACTGAGTGTTTTCTGATAATATTCCCCAAGGGAAGCATATATAAGGTAAATAAAATAGGTCCAAGAACAGACCCCTGTGGAACTCCGTGACTAACCCTGGTTTTCATCGAGCTTTCATTGTTTACATATACAAACTGAGATCGGTCTGATAAATACGACTTAAACCAGCTAAGTGCGGTTCCTTTAATGCCTATAAGATGCTCCAATCTCTGTAATAGGATTTGGTGATCAATGGTATCAAATGCAGCACTAAGGTCTAGCAATACAAGTACAGAGACAAGTCCTTTGTCTGAAGCTATTAGAAGGTCATTGGTAATTTTCACCAGTGCCGTCTCTGTGCTATGATTCACTCTAAATCCTGACTGAAAATCCTCAAATAAACTATTGTTATGCATAAAGTCACAGAGCTGATTTGCTACTGCTTTCTCAAGGATCTTAGAGAGGAACGGAAGGTTAGATATAGGTCTATAGTTAGCCAACACCTCTGGATCTAGAGTAGGTTTCTTAAGAAGAGGTTTAATTACAGCTAGTTTGAAGGCCTGTGGTACATGGCCCGTCAGTAAAGACAGATTGATAATTTCTAATAAGGAGTTGCTAATTAAAGGTAAAACTTCCTTAAGCAGCCTAGTCGGAATCGGGTCTAAGAGACAGGTGGAAGGTTTAGACTTAGAAATAGTTAAAGTCAATTGTTGAAGGTCGATGGGAGAAAAGCCATCTAAATATATTTCAGGTTCTACAGCTATGGATCGATCGGTACTGGTTGAGGGCAGTAGATTATACATTTTTTCTCTAATAGTTAGAATCTTATCATTAAAGAAGTTCATGAAGTCACTACTACTGAGGTTTATAGGAATACACGGCTCAACAGAGCTGTGACTCTCTGTCAGCCTGGCTACAGTGCTGAAGAGAACCCTAGGGTTGTTCTTATTTTTCTCTATTAATGCTGAATAATAGGCTGCTCTAGCATTACGGAGTGCCTTCTTATATATTTTAAGACTGTCTCGCCAGACTAACCGCGCTTCATCCACATTGGTGGAACGCCATATCCTTTCAAGTTTTCGCGATATTTGCTTTAAATCGCGGGTTTGAGGATTATACCATGGAGCAAACCTCCTTTCTTTTATTAGCTTCTTTTTTAGAGGAGCTATAGAGTCCAGTGTCATTCGCAGTGAGCATGCAGCACTATCAACAAGATGGTCAATCTGCGACGGACTAAAGCTAGCGTAGGAGTCCTCTGTTATATTGAGCAATGGTACTGAATAAAACCCTGAAGAAATCGCTTCTTTAAATTTAGCTACAGCATTATCAGATAGACATCTAGTGTAGAAACTTTTGCCTAATGGCGTACACTCTGGTAGAACAAATTCAAAGGTTATTAGAAAATGGTCCGATAAAAGAGAGTTCTGTTGATAGACAATTACATTTTCTACTTCAATACCATAAACCAGAACAAGGTCGAGGGTATGGTTAAAAGAGTGAGTCGGTTTATGTACACACTGACAGAAGCCAATAGAATCTAGTAATGAACCAAACGCAGTACTAAGACTATCATTATACACATCCACATGAATATTAAAATCCCCTACAATAATAACTTTATCTGTCTTAAGGACTAAACTAGATAAAAACTCTGAGAATTCAGATAGGAATTCAGAATACGCACCTGGTGCACGATACACTATAACAAATAAAATTGACTTTAATGCTTTCCCGCTCGGATTTGAAAGACTAAGAACAAGGCTTTCAAATGAGTTGTAATTTAATTTAGGTTTAGGGTTTATTAATAGGCTTGAGTCAAAGATAGCTGCTACTCCACCTCCTCGGCCTGTGCCTCGAGGAATATGAGTATTAATATAACTTGGAGGAGTTGATTCATTAAGGCTAACGTACTCTTCATGACACAGCCAGGTTTCAGTAAGACAAAATAAATCAATATGATTATCTGATATTAAATCATTTACAAGTACACCCTTAGATGACAGAGATCTAATATTTAAGAGTCCACATTTAACTGTCCTGTTTTGATGCACTGTTGCATCGGTTGCCTTAACTTTTATTAAGTTATTTTGTATAACTCCTCTTCTGTTGACTTAAAATAATTGAAGTGGCCGTGGGGCAGACACAGTCTCTATAGGGTTTTGGGTGGGTAACTGGGTGGGTAACTGGGTGGGTAACTGCTCCAAAGGAAGCGCAGAGAGGTGTGAAAGACTGCGACTCTGCTTCTGCTTCCTGGTCTGAACTCTGGGTCATGGATTAGGTCCACTAATGAACTGGGTCAGATTTCTAGAGATGAGATCCGCTCCATCCAAAGTAGGATGGATGCCGTCTCTCCTAATCAGACCAGGTTTTCCCCAGAAAGTATGCCAATTGTCTACGAAGCCCACATTGTTTGCAGGACACCACCTCGACAGAGCGACGTAATCGGGTGTCATTACCGCCGACGTGAATAACAATCGTACGGTATTTACGTTTAGCCTTAGCCAGCAGTTTCAAATGGGATTCTATGTCGCCCGCTCTGGCCCCGGGGATGCAGTTAACTATGGCCCCTGTCTTCGCTAACTTCACGTTTCTCAGAATGGAGCTGCCGATCACCAGAGTTGGTTTCTCAGCGGGTGTGTCGCTGAGCGGGGAAAACCGGTTAGAAACGGTTGGTGGTGACCCGTGTGCTTCGACATAGAACTATGCTTCCTTCGGACAGTCACCCAGCCTCCCAGCTGCTCGGGGGTTGCCGGGGGACGGCTAGCAGGAGCTAAGTCTGGTTGGCCCGCACCGACTACGGGGGTGGGCTGGCTAACTGCAGTAGCTAACGACTGAGCTTCAATGGTGCGGAACCGGGCCTCTAACTCACTGAGCCTCGCCTCCAACCTAACAAACAAACTACATTTGTTACATGTACCCGTATCAGTAAAGGAGGCAGAGGCATGGCTAAACATGAGACACACTGAGCAGGAGGGAGGAGGAGAGAGAGAAGGAGAGAGAGAAGGAGAGAGGAGAGCCATCGCTAGCTGCTAAGCTAAATGAGGCTAGCTAGCGTTAGCAGAACTGAACAACGTGTAAACTGTTGGTTTAAGCGAAAAGTCGCTGAATTAAGATGTGATATGAGTGTTCAAGTGTTTTAAATGTAAAACAGGTAATTAGCCGCTATAATAAAGAATGTCACACAATTCACTAGTTTTCGCTGGAGCTGCGAAAAGTACGCTATCAACTACGCTGAGAACCGGAAGTGAGGCAACACGCTTACCGCAGTACGTCAGCACGTCACGCCAAACTAATGGAAGTCAGAAAGCTGCTGGCGAGTCCATGCTTTTGCACTCTGTGACTCTCTTTACACTGTTTCGCAAGTGTGTTGTAGAACTTCATTGGAGTCATTTTTTGGTTTGTCCCTTCTGGGCTTCCGATTAAACAAGGCTGTGCAGCATGGCAGACTCCGTGAAAAGGGCCCTAATCCCTATGATATGAAGGACTCATTGTAAGCTAACGAAAACAAAACAATTCTTAGTTTCAGGTGATTAAATACCAATGAAAGAAAAGTTATGAATATTATATTTGATTTCTGCTAATAGATCCACCAAAATGCTACGTACTGGTCCTTTAACATTTGTCTGATTATAAACTGTTCCACGAGACCAACAGTTTGCAGACGGTTGTGTGACGGAGTCGACATACAAATGCATCGTTTGTATACACTGTGTGAAGTCACTGTCCTGTTAGCAATTGGGCTAACTACCATGCTAATTAGTTGGCTAAATGATCATCTGGTGGAAAATAGTTAACAAGATTGTCCCGGCCCTACATTTATAATCTTTTGTGTAATCTTGTGTGTTGTGTTTAATAATGCTTTTTCTATAGGTATCCTGTAATCTGCAGTTCCTCTAACGGCCACTAGATGCTGCTCCTAGAAAACACTGTATTGAGGTGAAGTGCCAAAATTCAATTCAATTCAGTTTATTTTGTATAGCCCAGAATCACAAATTACAAATTTGCCTCAGAGGGCTTTATAATCTGTACACATGCGACATCCTCTGTCCCGGGACCCTCACATCGGCACAGGAAAAACTCCCCTAAAAAACCCCTTTAACAGGGAGAAAAAAAACATGCTGTTTTCTCTTTTGTACCACAGTAGGTAGCATTCTTAGCTGCAATAGCTGTAGCTGAACCAAAGCTTTGCAACAAGGCTTTTTTTTTGTTGATGACAGCTTTATTAAAATCTTTGAGATTTGATAAGATCAGAAGCAGTGAAGCGTGCCAGACAACACGGCCCATGTGGAAGCAGGCTATTATTAGTTAATCTAAAAAAGGTTGGATGGGCCACTGTCGCCCTGATATTCACTGTCCCTCCTCCGCTCAGTGGAAGCATGTCCTCACACACAAAAAAATCACATTTATCTGTTGCCTGGAAGCTGCAGTGGCATGGTGGAAATCTTTCATCTTGCCTGTGTAGTGCCCTTCAGAGGGCCCTACCGGCTGTTTGGATTTTAGCCAAGGTTACTATAGAAACACACAGAAGGAGAAGTGCAGGGAAACGGGAAAAGGCTTGCTCATGCTAATGGCGAAAACACACACAGTTAGTCCCGGAAAAAAACACAAAATGCAGCCATCAAAGGTTGGGATCAAACCATCTGTTTCACATCTTGCGAATAACGTCCGATTTAATCAACATGGAGGTATTGAGAAGGCAGATAAAATTGTTTCAGTACTAATTGACTGACTGTTTGTTGGAATGATTCATCGACTAAAGGCAGCTGAAGATCAGCTCGTGACACAAAGAGTCCCACGTCCACAGACGATTGTGTTCACAAAAAAGCGGAAGCCTTTAAAGGGCTGTTCTTCAAATGTATTCTTTGCAACAGAAGAACACACACACACACACACACACACACACACACACACACACACACACACACACACTAGGCATCTCTTTGTGTGCAGTTTAAAACCTAATTGGGATAAATTAAACATCAGCCCTTTGCTTACAAAGAAGACAAAATTCTACAAATGTGTTTATATTTAGTTATTTTCTTATTTCGTGTTTGTCTCAACAGAGTTGATCATATCAGTTTGACTGTGTGGCTGACACTGGGAGTTTGTGTCTGTGTGTGTGTGTGTGTGTGTGTGTGTGTGTGTGTGTGTGTGTGTGTGTGTGTGTGTGTGTGTGTGTGTGTGTGTGTGTGTGCGTGCGACGTCAGAGAAGTAATATTCTCTTTGAGTTGAGTTTGATAGTCATGGCAGACACCTGCACAGATCACAGCCGAAAGATTTAAATCGTGTTGACTGGGAGAGTATGGAACTGACGAACGAACAGATGAATTCATTAAACTGCTGATCAAACGTATTAAATTAAAATCTATGTTTGATTGAAGTCAAACCCCACCGAATGCACTCAACATGCATATTGAAGGAAAAACAACATTGACATGAATAAATGCACATGCGAGTGAGGGAGCAATGACTGACTGGATGAACAAACGAGACAGAGTGAATGGGTAAATAGACGTTGGGTAGGTGAATCAGTAAAAGATGATAGAAATGATTTATTGATCAGCCTCAAAGTGCAAATGTTAAGAGATGTTGGCGCTTTGATCATCTTTTCAAACTGCGAAAAATAAAGTTTAAGTTAAGTAAAAGCTGTTTTACACCAAACATGGAAAAATTGCATAGAAACGTATAAAATCTGATATTTTTCTTATGAATCCTTGCACACACTTGCAGAACATTCATGCAGGGTGGGAGGCCACCTCTGGTTCTGCCAAGTAAAGCTGATGCGGAAGTGTCTCAAAACATGCATTTTCCCTACTGACCAGCAGGGGGCGACTCCTCTTGTTGCAAAAAGAAGTCTGATTAAATAGAAGTCTATAAGATATACCATAAAGCAGGGTTTGCTTTGGGACGGGCTTACTGTGATTGACAGGACACTACCGCTTCCAGAGCCGTATACGGCGTCTCTACTTCACTCCTTGACATTCCAAATATTGCAACTTCCGTTCATCAGTTGTACAATAAAACAACATGGCAGCTTTAACAGCTGTATTCCAAGATGGCAACGGCGTAATCGCCGAACTCAAGGCTTCAAATCATCAGTCCACAAACCAATGGGTGATGTCACCATGAACACGTCCACATGGTTTTAACAGTCTATGATTAAGACTTAAAATGATGTTCTTCCAGGAATTATCTTATTAGTATTCTAATCAAACAATCCTACACACTGTTGATTGTTTTAGTCAGTTGAGTTCTCTGACTAAAACAGAGAACCTTGAAGATGAAGGTCAGTGTGGGGACATTTCAATTGTTTTATAGTCTGACTTACCTCTAAAAAACCAAGCAATTGTTTCTTGGTCAATGGTGACTTTTCCACTAATTTCAATCTATTGCTTCCAACTACACAAATGCAGATTCTCCTTGATCAGTAGTAGCTGTTTGAGCAAAAAAACAAAACCTTTTTGCATACAAGTGACAGCGCCGTCTTATGGTGCACACGTGTGTCACCACCGCATGATAGCTTAACGTCGGCACACAGCGACACAGAAGGTCACGTCACAGCCATAAACACACAACATGTTATCGGTGTGGAAGTTCCTCAGCGTGAGTGAAGAATACATAAAGCCTGCAATTACTCCAAAATAAGCCATGGAGGAACAACCACAGAAACATTTGGAAGCACTAACTTAATCAGACATTTATTATATTGTCATTCATTCCCATCATGCTGCTCAGAGTCATCACAGTGACAGCAGAGAATCTCTCCATAGCACAGTCCTGCTTATAATGGAGCTATTAGCTAACGTTAACGGGGTTGCATCAAGTGGATCATGATGTGTTCAAGTTCTGGAAATGTATAATGCTACGTGATTCAATTGTAATCTTGTGAAATGTGTTTTTTTGTTCGTGTTGTTTTCACAGCAATATAAAATGGAAATTAGAAAGGGAATTATAACCTGTTACCTTTTTAACACTAGTTTAGACTATTAATAACTATTAATGCCAATATATATATATTTTTTTTATCAAAGCAAGCTTTTAAATAAAAAGGCAATCATTTATATCCTAATCATTTGAGTTGTGTGTTTTTATGCAAATGACCACTATAGATGACAATAACAAAGTAAAAGGATAGCATTTTGTATTTTCGACGGGTTCCACTGACTTCGGGACAGTTGAGATTTTTTTTTCAGGATGGTGATGAAAAAAGTTAGTTCAGAACCTTGGTTTGAATTATATTTCTTAAAAAGAAAATGTGAATTGGCCAAGAAAATCGGTGCATCTATATTAAGTCAAATTGAATAATGCACCTATAACTTTTAGGACATTTTTAGGTATTTCTGTTAAATTATTTTCATTTGGATTAACTCAGAGGTCTGGTGCACCGTAGAGATGTGGAGATGCAATTGCATTAAATACGCTCCGTATGCTAATCTGTATATGTGTATGTGTTTGTGTGTGTATGTTGGTAGATTCAAATAAAGCTTTTAAAATGTGTGCGTGTGCAGCTGTGAGGAACCCCTGCAGGTAGGTTGATTGCCCTCTTATACCTGTTGACAACCCTCATCTGTCTGTCCATCCATCCTTCCTTCCTTCTTTCCTTCCTTCCTTCCTTCCTTTAGGTATTGTAAGTACATGCTCTGAAATGATACCAATATTCGGGTATATCAGATATTTCTTTCCTCCAGATTTAAATTCAGGTAGAGAGATAGGTCCTTGGTGTGTTTGGCATAAATTAGCACAAAAACTGGAGGCAGCGTTGCTTTGCATTAGGTGTGATCACAGTCAGATTTACCTAAAGTATGTTGTTTGCTAGCAAACGAGTCACCACTCTAAGAAATCACCATGTAGCAGCACTCTGTTCTCTCTGACCCACTGTGCTGACATCTCTGTTTCTGAATATCCAGCCCCCTCCTGATATATATGTGTTTACTCTGAATCAATGTAAATACCCACTAGAGCACTGAATGTGTCTTAATCCGCCGCTGGAAATAGTCCCCGACAAATGCCTTATTTCCCCCTTTTTGAGTAAAATGTGCCCAACAACTAAAGTGACCAGCTGTTTCAGGAAATAACTGCGCCTTTAAAATAATATCACATCATACTTCTGTGAGGTTTGTAAAGATGTACGTCTTCCGTAGGAATCAATATACTCGTGGCTTCTTACTTCAGCGCCAAAGACAGGGAAGTCAAAATATGGATTAATACTGGCCCTCATAAAAGGTAGCTATGCATCAACACAGAATTATAGATGCAACACAAATGCATCAAAGCACTGTATAACACACCTACACTATGAAGGATATGCTCTCTAAGATGCCTACTTTATTCATTAAAACTCTCTCTCCTTTTACGGGTAACCTAATTCTTCATAACATTTCAACTCCCTCGGCTCCCTTCATCCCCCCCAGGGTTCAATGTGGACTCCGAAATCTCTTCCTCTAATATTCAAATAACTTTATTATCATGAAACATTTATGATCTATATCCCATTTAGCTGGACAAAGTTAGCACTTATATTTTTTTGCGCAGCCCAACAGGGAATTGAACTCTCACCCAGGGCTGTTTTAGTGCCTTGCTCTGCCGATTAGGAACAGCGGATCAGTAAACAGCTTCACCCAGGGGATTTAAAAAAAAAAAAGCCAACAAAAAAAAACAGAGGAGGTGTGGATTTGAACCAATAAATCAAACTGATACGATATCGTTATGTAAATTGTAACCTCGGAGGGCAGTTTCACTTAGTACTGATGAAGGTGTGTGTCTGCATGTATCTCACATATACACACACTCACACAGAAGACATTTTTCTCTGCCAGCTGAGACCCAAACAATAAAAAATAACAAATTATAAAATGTTCTCGTCCCTTCCAGGAGAGACATTACCACCACCTCTATCTATGTCATCAGTCTCCTACTTCTTCTTCCTTTTCTTTGTTTCTTGCTTTCTTTAGTTAAGACTCAAATGCCACTTTCTCTCACTAACTCTCTGCCACAGTTCACGTCACTCAGTCCAAATATGGTCCCTTCCGCTCACTGGTTGTAAATAAACAAAGATGTCGAAGGCCAAAATGGCGAACTCAAGGCTTCAAAACATCAGTCCCCAAACCAATGTGTAACGCCACGACGACTGCGTGCGCTACTCATATACAGTCTATGATTTTTACTTCAATGATTGATCAAATGAAAGGAGACGCTCTAGTGAACCCGTAGAGAATTATCACCCACTCTCAGTGTTTCCTTTAGCAGCAGGCAGCTGTTTTTAGCAAACAGCAGACCGACATGGTTAGAGACTAACTGGTGGAGAGTTTAACAGCTAAAGAGAGGGTGAATAATGGTTTTACATTGAACTTACATTGTAAGTCCAATATTCAGCTGGACTAGACGTGTTTTTCTGTGTCTGCTGAATGCGGAACTAGACAACTGTTTTTTTTAACACGTTGGCCAAACATCCCTTTATATACTTTTACATATTCTTAAGGCCGGATAACTGAGACGGAAAGATGCTTCGTAAATGCTCCTCAGTAAATGTATTTATTTGATATGGTCCCCATTAATTAGTGCACTGTGAAATAGAAGCAGGCTGATTAAAAAACAAACTTAAAAGTATACATTTTTACTGGCTTGTGAAAGCGCCCTAAAATACGTTAACTTTGCATTGTTGCTTGTACTGGTGGCCCTTGTGTTGCAGAGGGGCCCTGAGCAAAATCTACTTCCAAGAGCTTTATTATCACTGTTTATCTTGTGCTCACAAGCTGAATGATCCTAAATAAAGTTGTGTAAAATGACCACGTAAAGCACCAAACTTTACATGAGGAGCTTTTTAATAGATAGTAAAGGATGTATAATTAAAAACACACGAATTAAATGCATTTCAAAGCATCACTTCCAAATCAAATCTATTCAAAATGAATAACCAAAATAAATCAAAAAATATTAAAAGAAAAAAAACAAAGCCATGTTTTCAACTAATATTCACAGACTGAACCTGTTAATAATCTGTAATGAAGAAATCATCTTTTTGATCTTTTCCTGTCAGCTGTATTTTTTTTTGTTGCTTTGCATTGTAGCAGCTAAGGCCCATTTGTTTAACTGTTCAAACATGTGAAATCTGGTTATCTTGCCGTGTTTGGATTTGTGCATATTAATGTTCATATATTGCTCTTTTCTGTGTGACTTTCTGCATCATTGGATGCTTTTGTAGAGCGACAGGAGAGCGACAGAGAGAGAAGGGATATTGCAGTAAATCTAACCCAATAAAGGACAAATAATATGCAAAGATTTATGCTTCTCATCAATAATAATAATTCTGTTGAAAACGTCGTTGGGCTGACAGAATAATACCAATACAGATTCAGTTAGCAGCATCTGTTTTGTCTGCATTCGTCGTCCCCTCTCTGTGATTCTTAACGTGTGCCTTATTGTTTGTGTCTGCTGCTTTTTTTTTTTTTTTTTTTTTTTATGAAACTGTGTTGCGATTCATTTGGGCAGTAAATGCACTCTGGCGCATGCTGTGTTTGGTTATGCCACGTACAAAAAAAACATGTTTGAAATCTTTTTTCCGGCCTATCAGTTGATGCTACTGTAAGCTTTCTAAGATGTTAAAATAAAGACTGCATATTTTGCCCATTTAAATATCTTTCTATCTGCGTCCCATATGACAAAATGCACTTTTTTGTACATGTTTTGGTTTGGTTCTAAAAAACTTAATAAATTGTTAGCCTTGTTGAGGGATCAAATTATTAAAATAACTGTTCAAGTAGCCAACCCCGCTCTCCCCTACTTGCAATACTAATGGTATCCTTGTGGTTTAGCAGGTGTTAGCATGCTAAACCACACAGTGGAAAACAACAGTAAACACCTTCTGCTGAAAAACAGCATGTTAGCATCGCCACTGTGAGCTTATTAACGTTAGCTCTTGTTAATATTACTATTCCTCACAGTGTAAGTCTTGTTGTTGTTTGAGGTTCGTCCTAGAACACAACAAGTTTTAGGCATTTTGGCTTATTTCCTTAGTCCAGTATCCAGATTGTCTAAACGGCTTTATCTATGTCTGTAACTCAAGTACAAAAGTACAGGAAGCCAACGTTGAAGAAGGAAGTGGGTTTGCAAACTGTGATAGTTAACAATTATTATATAACAGTAGTTTTATTGTTAACAGTTGTTTTCTAGTCTAAATAGATCTGGCCAACCCGGAGGTTTGTTTACAACCCCGTCTGATCATCTGACTGATCGTGGTTGTTGACCCGTCACATTTTAGTGATGTCACTGTGTTCCCAGATCTCAGCTGTTAACTCAGTCTGTACAAGGTTACTACTGATAGAAATGATGATGAGAGAAGTTGTATGAAACTGTAATTTTCCTTTAAACCATCACTTTTAAACTGTGTGTGTGTGTGTGTGTGTGTGTGTGTGTGTGTGTGTGTGTGTGTGTGTGTGTGTGTGTGTAATCCCCATCCTGTCTCTCTCTCTTTCTCTCTCAGACACACACATACAGACACACAGACACACACACACACACACAGACACGGTCAGTGAAGGATGCAGAGACATGAAGCGCCTCTCTTTCCCTCTTCGGCACGTCAGAAGCATTTTGCCGGGTGATTAATCGCCACAGCGAGCGTTCGAGCCCCGCGGTCGGCCCGGGGGCGTCGCCACGATCCCTGCACCTGCCGCTCTGATCCGCTGACCCCCCCACATACTACCACACACACACACACACACACACACACACACACACACACAAACCCACAAATTCTTACACACACATAAAGCCACAGATAAATGTAAAACTGAACAGGATTTGCAAGCATTGGGCATGGACAAAGAAATGCATATACAGAAGAAGACACAGATACATGATACAGACTTAATTCACTTAAAAAGAGCCACAAGTATAATACAAAAACATACATTTATTTTATTTATTTTTTTACAAACGGTCCAAAAATCATACCATTAATGTCTGAATTTCTCGCAAAAACATTTAAACCCACAAAACAAAACAACAAGACAGGATGTCGCACAGGGGAAATTCAGGATAACTCTAAAAAATGCAAGAGCAGCAGGGGCCCCAGCATAGCACCTATGGACCAACTCCAGTGTGACCAGTGCCTTGCTCAAGGGTAAAGGCAGGGGGGATTCAAAATAACCAAGGGCACAGAAACTGGAGCACCTTGAGAAAACCCATGTTTTAATAGGGAGAACATGCAAACTCCATATTATAGCAACTTTATAATATTGCTTGAATACCCAAGTATCACATTTAGTTTGACTGCTGCTCAAGAGTGATGTTTGAATCCTTGGGATTTCTCCCAAAGATACAAAATCTATAATAACTTAAAACATTTTTCAGAGTTTGTTCTCTGTATTTGTTAAATTTTGTTAGTTTTCTACAACCAAAAAAGACAAACTTAGAATATTGGTGCTACACTTAATCATTTCTTCTCTTTTCTTATTATGTGATGTGTGCCAGGCTTTATATACAGTACCAGTCGGAGTTGGACACACTTTCTCATTCAATGGTTTTTCTTTATTTTTTATTTTTTTCTACATTGTAGATTAATATTGAAGACTTCCAAACTATGAAGGAACACATATGGAATTATGTGGTAAAAAAACAAATGCTCAACAAACCAGAATATGTTTTATATTTTAGATTCTTCAAAGTAGTTGAATGTGAAGGTGTGTCCAAACTTTTGACTGGTACTGTATATATAAATATATCTCAGTATTGCGATATCAAACATTGCGATATATTGTGGTTTATAACCTTTTTTAAACTGCAAGTTATGCAGTTTGTCGTATCTGATAAGATAAACTTTTCACTTGGTTCATCACACTTCAGTCCATTTCTAATAAGCCTATAAATTAACTCAAATATTTATTATCATCATCAACTATTTAATAAATATTATTAAAAAAAATAAAAATAATACTATTTATAAAAAGCATCAGACATTTAATTATGTATTACAAGCTACTGAGAGCTAGTGTTAGGAAGGTTAGACAGGTCACAATTTACTCTCTAACATCTATTTATGTTTCTGTGAAAAAATCTCCTTCCAACAACAGGCTTTATTCAAGTTTCTTACCAAAAATGACATTTTACGAGATTACATTTGAACACATCACAATAACGTGGTAATTTACTTTTGTCCAATGCTAATTTTTACTGAAGGGAGCTTGAACAAAGCCACAATGTTACAATATTTAACCTCCATTTCAGAGCCGTACCTAACTTCTCCAGTTTAATAACATCGTCGGGATCTTCAACTGTCTCTAAATGACAATTTAATATCTGGTGTGGCGAAGTTATTTCATCTAATTTTGACGGCCTAATCCACATGCCCTCCTCTCATTATTCCTTTAAAAAAAGAAGTGTTGAGAACCAGAAGTGATGATTGGTCTTCTGGACAGTTCTTTCCCTCAGAGGACAGGTTCTCTCTCTCTGTGTGTTGGTGTCTCTGCTCTCTCACCACCTGAGTTGGAGGAGGGCGAGCATGTGTCTCAGGCCCACACTACATCTGTTGCACTCCAACGTGTGCGTCGCACCACCGGTTAGCATGTGCGTGTCTGTTTATATGTACTCTTGATGGTGATGGTGAGGTGGTGTGTGTGTGTGTGTGTGTGTGTGTGTGTGTGTGTGTGTGTGTGTGTGTGTGTGTGTGTGTGTGTGTGTGTGTGTGTGTTTGTGTGTGTGTGTGTGTGTGTGTGTGTGGGCAGCAGCAGATGTCATTTGTTCTGTAGTCAGCAGCTGGATCCAAAGTTCCCAGTGGGACCTTTTAACGTCTACAACACACACACACACACACACACACACACACACACACACACACACACACACACACACACACACACACACACACACACACACACACAGCAAACACCAGCCCTACCTGTGGACTCTACACTCACACACATGTTATAACCTACATTGGTAATCCTTACATTTTAGGGTGGAGACTTGGTTTAAGGTTGGCGTAAAGTTAGGTTTAGGCAAATAGCAATTATAGTAAGGGTTAGAGTTAGTCTCCAGGAAATTAATGTAAGTCAATGTAAAGTACTCTAAAGTAACACTACTATGTGTATGTGTGTGTCTGGATATTAGCATAGCTGAACTGCTGACCGTTAACATACGGAGCAGATTACCTGCATACATTAACCACAGGTTACACACACACACACACACACACACACACACACACACACACACACACACACACACACACACACACACATACACTCACAGATTTAATTTGCAAAACAAACCTTTGAAAGAAGTTTTCAGAGAACAGAGCAAACTTCATCTGTTGTTTTTTCTTTTTTTTCTGCAGCAGGAAACGGATGGAAACAGAAGATAAGTGTTAATTGATTGCTGCTCTTATTAAAATTAATTTTCCCACTCATGTTAGTTGTTAAAAATACATTTCATACTATATAATCTAAACTCATATACTACTAATAAAATGATTAATAATAATAATAATAATGTCATCATGTTTATTATTTATATTTATTACTACATTGTTATTAATAAGTTATTGTGTCAATTTTCTCAATTTGTTTTATTCAAACATTAAGTACAACCAAATCTAACTAATAATTACCCATTCCTTAATAAATCAACAATGCTTTTATTTTAGTTTGTTTTGCCCAAACATTCATGTTAGTTATAGAATTGTTTTAATGAAAATACATTTTTAGGAAACACCGGACATAACTTTTAATGACTGAAATGATAAATTACAGATTGTGTATTTATCTTGTGTAATTGAATGCGCAGGAGTTAGTCCAAATTTAAATTTTTGTATAAATTATTTTTGTATAAATTATGTTTTTTATAATATTCCCAAAGTATTTATGCAATACAAAATATACATTTTATTGTAAAAAAAATGTAAGTAGATAATGTATTTTTTTGTTGAAAAAAATGAATGCAAACATTCATATATACACACACATCTGTACATACCTACACAGACGAAATAATAATGATAATAAATCAAAACTTTATTTGTAATCCGAACCCAAGGTTCTGTTATAGATTTTGTTTTTAAATGATGTCAATTGTCATCAGACCTACTCTTCAGTAGGTCTGACAGCCAAATGATTGCCTATCATCTCTGAGGCTCAGCAGAAAATGTAATTGTATGGATTTTTGTGGGCTCAAGAAAAAGGACAGTAAAATATCTATGTGGCAGATTATTTTTCAAATAATAATATTGCAACAGACTGGAGCCGCTGTGAAATCAAAATTGAGTGTTAAATTAGCAGACAGACACTGTGGGAAGCTAAGTTTTGGTGCCAATGAAATAGTAAATATTACAGCCAATACACCTGCAACAGAGTGTCACTCCAAAACCTTGGTATGCTCCTTTAAATGCAATTTGACTGTTCAGAACATTATAAGGGCATCAACTCCTCAGTGAATATCTCCCTGTGTTAGTGGTGCAACGGATCATAAAACTCACGGTTTGGGTTGTATCATGGAAAAAAGGAAGCAAAAATAACTTTAGAGATCCCCGATCATGTTTTATACCTCCGATACTAACTGCAGATCATTGATATAATATATCATATTGGAAGATGCAGATCTCTTTTTTGTTTGTTTTGTTATAGCAACTGGTCTACAAGGCTCCAGACAATTTCTTTGCCATTGTTTATAAAATAATTTTGTTAAATCTTTTTATTTAATTTTTGTGTTATTTTTTCTTTATAAAAACACACAATTTAAATGATTAGCAAATAAAAGGATATCTTTTTTGTCAGTGTTAATGATGCTGCTTAGAGGTATTGTAAAGATAATATATATTTTATGTTGCTGTGAAAACACCTCCTTCAAACAAGCATGTCTATTCAATTTCTCACCAACACTACATTTTACGAGATAACCTGTGAACACATCATGATAACGTTATAATAGACCTTCGCCCAATACTAATTGGAGATATACTAAGAGAGCTTGAACGCATCATAATGTAACTGAACGGAACCTCGGTATGTTACCCATTAGGAGTACTGCCATCATTGCTAGCTCTCCTCCGGTCAATTTCAATGGATTTGTTGTTCACAGTATAACATTACACACATACAGAGAACAAACCAGGACCCTCAGGACAAACTATAGGTAAAGATCCAAGAAATATAATTACGTATTTTTCATCCTTTCACCAAATTTGTTTTCCAGGATGTAATGAGAATATATATCTTTTTTGCAGTGTGGCCATTGCATTCACCTTAAAACGCCCGGGGAGTTCAGCCCTGTAGCCAGGCACCATATGGCCGTCTCATACAGGATCTAGCCTCGTCCTGACAATTAGGACCACGGGCGAAAACCCTGCTGGATCTGGAGCACAGCCAGATGAGAGGAGAACAGAGAGAGGAGGCAAAAGAGAGTAACACGAAGAGCCAGGGGAGAACAAAAAAAAGACAAAATGGACGTGAAGGAAGTGGAAAAGATGGAGAGAGAAGACACAAAAAGGATAATCTTAGGGACAAAGAATAGGGTTATAAAGAGTATGAAGGCAGGACGGGGGAATCATTGGTGATAATAATAATAAAAGGAATAAAAGTAGAGAAGGAAAAATTGACTAAGTGGGCTAAACAATGTTTAGCCAATTAAGCGTTGCAGAGGAATCCATGTGCACAATGAGGCACCCATGACTGAACGCAGAGGCAGAGCTGCTTAATTACAGCCCGAAGAGACGGGAGTCTTCATCAGAGCGGAAACAGAGGCAGGGAGGAAGGAAGTGATTTTGAGTCTCGGGGAAGGAAAGTAGGAAGGATGTGAGAGCTGAAGGAAGGAAATACTATATATATATATATGTATATATATATATATATAAATCCATCTGAGTGTAGTTTGTCGAAAAAAACATTCATAATCTTCACGTATTTATTATGTATTCCTTCTGTTGTAGCAGTGAAATGCAAAAAAAATGAAGTCACACATACTTGTGAACACTGAAGGGGGAGAGGATGATAGTGAAATAAAAACAACTCCGGAGGCTTATTAAAAAACATCCTTCAAAAAAAAAGTAAATGACAACAATATTCAGCTTTAATTTAACAGAGAATGAAGTCAATCTAAACAACTGAAAACAAGAAGTAAGAAAGGCAAAATGTGTTTGGAATCTATGTATAAATATGAATTAACTTTAATTTAGGAATCACAAATTTTGTAATCTTTACTGTAAAGAAATGCAACCAAGAAATTCAGTGTACAAACCAACACTTAATTAACAATGAAGAAAACAAAAGCAAACCTGTAATGAATGATATTGTTGAACCAGCCACGTATCGTGATTTAAGTCCGATGCAGGAAGTGGTGTGTCCTCTATAAAACGTCCTCATACCTAAACGACAGAATAGGTTGTTTGCAAATGACTCCCAAAACGACATATATGAATTTTGTATCAACGTTGTGAAATGGTTGCAGTTTTAAACACGAGGTCAACTTTGTGAAACAGAACTACTTGGTTAGGTTTAGGATAAAAGTTCATGGTTTGACTTCAAATAAATGGCTGTGTGTTTAGTACATGACATAAAATAACCCAAAGTGTTGACACAAACAACGGTCTCATGGGGGAAAGTCCTGTGTTTGTATGACCCATCCATCCACCTTGACCTCCTCCTTACGTGGACTTTTGATTTATACTACGTGACCTGATTTCCTCCTTCGCTCTCGTCATAATTACTTCGGCCGCTAGAGGTCACCGCTGTACGACATATGGGTTGTAATAAGCTGCTTGCACAGTTGACCTGTACGTCCATTTTTTTCGGTGAAGACAGCTTGTACTTTCTGTAGAGCAAGAATTGTCATAATCATTAGTTTTACTTTTTAACCACAGCTAGAGTAGTGGTAACCACGGTTTTTAGCTACCCTTAACCATCAGGTAATTCAAGGTATATATAAAACATTGTCAATTTTGCAGATTCATTCACTATCAATGTTCTCACACAACAAATAGACTCTCATTTTAATTTATGCAGATGACTGTGCCTTGTGTGTGTAAACATGAGGTTAATTCCCAATAAATAGGAATGAATAACTGTCTGGCAGCTGAGCTATGTCTGAGCAGCGTATTGCAGTCAGTTGTGTGTGTAGTTCTGTTAGCTGATAGCCAAACACACCGTCCAAAACTATAAACATGGCCTATGGGTTTTTCCCATTGACATACAGTAAATGGTTTTCACCCACTGTGTCTCTGGCAGCAGGGCAGCGGCTCGGGGTTGGCGATGCAGGAGTAGTGAGTGAGGAGTCAGCAGGCGTTCAATGGCAGTATAAAACAGACTATGAAGGTGTTTCAAGAATGTGTGTGTCACCAAAACCACGAGAGGTCCTTGAGCATGCAGCCATAACTGGCCACCCAAAATATTATGCAGTTTACAACAGCGGAGTGCAAGATAAGCAGTGGAAGGACACAGAGATGCACACTCACTCACAGACGCATGCATGTCATGATTCTCCTGGAGGAGAAAATTAATCCGGAAAGAATAAAATGTGCATAAACACAACTATATGAACTTCATAGTATACAACATTTCAACGTTAAGTTATGAAACGAACAGTGAATATCTTCCTTCCTCTTTTATGTCCCTACACTTTATCTACTGCTTCAGGATCTTCAAGACATTGCTTTGCATCTGCCACTTCAAACCTTTTGAGTGGTCACTTCTCAACTTCTTTACCGACTTTCATGTCTCAACATTCCATTCAATTGCCATTTTGAGTCCTTCATTTTTTTTAAACTTCCTCTGACACTTAAAGATGTTAGTCTTGGTGGTTTTAACTTCTTTAAAGGTGCTCAGTACGAAATTCAGTGCATGTCTATTGCCTCCACACGGCTCTCAACATGGCGATGGCTGAGCAACTGTCTCGCAGCTAACCATGCTAAAAGTTAAAAAACAAAAACAATAACAACAACAACAGTGCAGTCAGAGCTAGCAGTGTTTACCTGAGGCGGAACCGAAAGTTGGGCACTACGCTTCCACTTCGATGCCATCGGTCAGGACGGCGTTATCAGATGCAACCCCTGTGCCAGTGTGGTGAAAAGTGGAGCAGTGGAAAAGTGGAATAGTAGATTGAAGTGCTGAGTCACAGCCGTGTCCCTGCAACCACTTCCCTTTGCCTTTATTAATTGGTGTTTACACTCTTTCGTTTTTTTCATTTAGTTGTTAGGTAATCTCTGAGCCACGCTAATGACCTCCTGGAACTTGTTAGTGCTGTAGTGGTAGTTTGTCTTTCACATGTTGTCTGTTGTGACCTGTCTCTCTCTTTTGTTTTTTACCATGAATGGGGGACCAAACTGTTTTCCCTTAAGGGATTCATAAAAGTAGGAATGTAGTTAAAATGTGTCGTAAAAAGAGTAAATAAAATGTGCATTAACACTGACTCTAAGGACTGAATAAATAGTGGCTTATATAAGATACAGAACAAAGAGTGAATCTACACATACCACAGCTGAAACGAGAGTCATAGAGAAACACTTCATATATGGAAAAAAAGGAGAATAAATAGTTCATCTTCAGCCAGTTAAAAGCAGTTTGAACCAGGTTTAATGTAAGATATTTAACGCAGAACGTTATGTTTCTGTGTACGCTCCACTTAAAGTGGTCAAATTAATAATACTGAACATTTAAGTTTATGGTATGTATCCCTGTCCACCTGATGTATGAGGGTTATATTGCAGTCCACTGGAGGGGAGGAGGGGGATGGGGGGGGAGAGAGAGAGAGAGAAAACTTCTTCATTTATTTTCTGCTGTGCTGCCTGGCACACATGTTTAGCCCGGGGTGACGGCGAGCCAGGAAGTATTTCTAAAAACAGGGCAATTCTGGAAAAATCACTGGCAGCTAAACACTCCCCCCCACCACCACCACCATCGCATCCCCCTCGATGTCTTTGGCTGGGTCATTGCATAATTTAGTAATCAACTACATTAAGGTACGGAGAGATGAACTCGCAGCTCGTGAGCATTTGTGTCAAGTTCATCGGCTTTTGCGGGAAAACGGCGTCCGGGCAGCCACCGCCGCGCTCAAATGAATCTCAAACTGCCTCCGATTTTCATCTGCTCCTGCGACAAGGGAGGGGACTAGCTGGGGCCCCTGCACGCACACACACACACACACACACACACACACACACACACACACACACACACACACACACACACACACACACACACACACACTCACTCACATCCACACATACATAAACACACTCACAGGAAACAGGCACCATTTGGTGTTTATGTAAATGTGCAAAAAACAAAATGGCTGACTGCCAAATCCTGTCAGTAAACAAAGCTTGTTTGAGTGCCATGCAGAGTGTTGTTAAGGTGGACCGCTCGGGATGGAGGCTGAGTGGCGGGTGGCCCGTTGAGACCGAAACACCTTAAACGAGGGATCCGGTGACCATGTAGAGCAGCCATTAACTTGTGATCGGATGCGAGAGCCTTAGTCTTCATCTCCAAAACGGTCCTCTTTTTTTGGGGGGGGGGGGTCGGTTGTCATGGCAGCTGAAAAGACAATAATCATTCAGAGCAGAACAGTGGATCTGACCTAAATTGGCTTGTAGGTTCTGACTGAAGGTCCATTTCAATCACGCCATCCAAAGGTAGGAACACTACTGTAATCAAATTGTGGTCACTGCAGAGTTTTCTTAAGTCTGAGCGATCACTGCAGAGTTTTCTTAAGTCTGAGCGATCACTGCAGAGTTTTCCACGTTCCCCTCAGAGGACGTGGATGGATATTTTTTTTCCCCCATAATCCACTGAAGCTGGAGCTTATAAGGTCCTTTATTAGTGACACATCATACATTAAATTAACTTTTCAAGATAAATATGAACAACTGAACAACAACACTGACTGAAGACTGAAAAATGACCACAGAGTTGAATTAACTCCTTTCTGACAAAAAACGCATACTTCACAAAGTAAAAAATGTTCACAAGGCTGTTTAAGGTTGGGTTACATTTAGCTAGTGTATTAATCAGGTACCTCTTTATTATTTAACGTATATGTATAAACCGGAGGTGGGACCAAGTGATTGTCTTTCAAGTCACAAGTAAGTCTCAAGTCTTTTAATTTAAATTCAGGCAAGTCCGAGTCAAGTTCCAAGTCCTAATGTTTAAGTTTTAAGTCCTAAACAAGTCATTATGTGGGCTTCACCAAACGTAATTCCATTTAACAGCAGAGTAACAACACAATACATTCATCAAAATCATGAATGCTTTTTATCAAGTTTGTTAAAACAAGTGTGACTAAACTTAGTCATAATGAAAGATCTGGGGAATTAAGTGTTGACTTGCTGTAAAGGAATAATGTTAGCTCATTAAGGAAATTAAGGGAAATTCCTTGATTGGTTTGGGGGGGAAGTGAATTCACATGTCACTGGTGTTCAGGCCCAAGTAGAGTTGGAAGTTTTGTTTAATTTCTTAAAGTCAAGTCTAAAGTCATCAAATTATTTAACTCGATCCTGACTTAAGTTAAAGTCATGTGACTGGATTCCACAGCTTTGGTTTGAACCTACTGAGGTAAAGGCCAACCTACTGTCATGGTCCTAGGGTTTGTTTCCTGTTTTATTTTGTAAGCAAGTTTCCTAATTTCTCATGTTTTGTGGGGTTTCCCGCCAGTTTTGATTGCCCGATTAGTTTCACCTGCCTGAACTCACCTTCCTTCCTGCTCACCTGTTCTCACTTCCCCAAGACACTACAAATACCAGACCTATTCATTGCCACTTTGTCATTGTTCTCTGTTCCCTTGTGGTGGGTTTTTTTTGAGGGGGGGGATTTGCTGCTGTAACCTGCCTGCTTCTGGGCACTCAGCCTGTGAAACACTTCTCCATAAATCATCAGTTATTTTGCATTTGGGTCTAAACCTGCAAACTAGAATTGTTTTCTACCAAGGCAACAATTGTTTGCCCTACCACTCTAGAATCTCAATTTTTACATAACATGTTCAACATTTTTCAAGAAATGTGACTTTGCTACAGAAGAGCCTCACACTACTACCACCTGCAGTAACACCTGATGCTAACCTGATATTGCTACTACTAGTAGCACTAATAATGCTACCTGTAGTTCAGTGCTTTTGCGTCAGCTTGCTTCCGGGGCTTACACTACAACTGCCACCTCAATTCCCTTTTAAATGCGACACTTGAACTGATTATTGAACTTCTCTACTTTCCCAAGCTGCAACTGGCACTTAGCCCTCTTTTCGTGCTAACAATTCACCGTTCACTTTCATGCATTCCAGTAATGATGCTTTGAATGTGCAGCTTCTTTCCATGCTTACTCTTCCTGTGCCACTTCATCTCTTTCATGTTCTCACCATCAATCTTTTCGTGCTTCTTCCAAAACAGCCACTTTACTCCTTTATGTCCTTACAATTCAACTACTTTAGCCTTTATTTATTGTTACACATCAACTACTGTTCCGACACCGTCTCAACTTCTTTCATCTCAAGAGTATCTTCTGTACTGTTCACTCTAGTTAGTGTCAGTGGTATAGTGGCTAGTAAAGTTCCCTTTACATTCTTACAAGACTGAAGACTTTTAGCACTTCAATTGCAAGTACAGTTTCTTTAATTGTGTGAATCAAATGACACTTCAACATCATACAGTTGTTATACTTCAACTACAATTAAAAACATTTTCTGTCACTTTGATCCCTTTAGTTTCTGAAATATTGGTTGGGACTACTCTAAATTCTTAGAACCTCTTCTTTACCACTTAAATCTATGCTTCAGCTTTTTTCTCCTCAAGAGCATCTCGTTTACTGTCAATTACAGGGTTTAGTGTCTTCTTGCAGCAGGACACATAACTTTTGGAATCAGGGATGAAAAAATTCTGTGAAACCTAAGTAACTTTAACCTCTTTAGAAACTCTGAAGTGTGTTTGGAGGCTTAAAGGGTCACGCAAACCTTTTCATCTTCAAGGGAGAATGTGTTCCGTACTTTTGGGAAATAAAGAAATATTCATTATCCGTGTGTGTCATTATTGGTGACACACACGGAAATAAACTGCATCCACCAAAGGACCAAATGTATGGAAGAAGGTTTATCTCCTCTCTGCTTGGTAAGTAGATATCATTTTTCTTGGGTAAATCTAAAAATAGAGTATGTAATATTTAAACCACATATTCAAATGTAATGATTGTATCTTTTTTCCTTGTAGTTTTAATGTGCAACTGCTAATTAATTTAAGTGCATCTGTAATTTTTTTCTTCTTCCCTAGAAATATAAGAAATAAAAATTTCCTCCCTCCTCTTTTTGGAAACAGCAGCTGTTGTTGACTTTAAGAACGTTGTTCACGTCAAAATTATTCAGCATAAATTATCTTTGAAATAAATAGCTTTAAAATAACTGAAATGTTTTTATTATTATTATTATTATTATTATTATTATTAAAACTATGTAGACTTTACACTGAACTGTCTCCCTACTGACTGCATATATTTTCCCCAAATTTGTTTCTCATCTTACTTCCCTATTTTACCTGTTTCAGATTTCTTTGTTTTCATCTTCACATCTTTACTTATCTCATTCTTTTTTTATTTTAAATTTTCTTGCTTCTCAGTAAATATGTTTCTTCATCCCTTAACTTTTCCCTGCTCAGTTCTATCTTACAATACATTCCTTAACATCAACGCTTACTTTAACTCCCTCTATTCAATTATCTTTTCCTCTTTCTATTCTTTCATTTTTATTCAGTTATCCCTACACATTGTTGATCATGATGGCAGGGAAGAAATCATTATTTTTGCATCATGCATGTCATCATGCAACAACTTTACAACTTCCCTTTCATTGCTTTTCTGTCCTCTCTCATTTCCTTAGATTCACTTTTTATTCTAATACTTAAGGAAAAGATGGATAATTCCCTTCAATCTGCCCCTGGCTCTCAGTGTGTGTAACCGCACAGCAGAACTGACAATAATTAGCAAACAGGGACTGGATTCATTTGGTGGAAGTGGCGGCGGCGGCGGGCGGGCAGGGCACCGCCCCCCCTGCAGAGCGGCGCTGTTTGCTCAGCTCATGAACGGACGGGAAAAATACACTGGCTAATTATTTCAGATAATGCAATTAAGATATGCATATTTAGCATAAATTCCACAATGGAAATGTAGACGTCAGCAGATAAGGTGTGTGTGTGTGTGTGTTTTTCCTGCATGTGGTGTTGTAGCCTACGTGCAGTAGTCTCTGGTGGCGGGTAGCAACATTAATCTCGCCCTGTTTTGGGTCTCTTAACTACACAGAGGTTAGAGCCTGTATCTGAACATGCATATGCGTGTGTGTGTGTGTGTGTGTGTGTGTGTGTGTGTGTGTGTGTGTGTGTGTGTGTGTGTGTGTGTGTGTGTGTGTGTGTGTGTGCCTCGACTAAAAATAAGCCCATTTGAAATCCTTTTTCAAAAATGTTTATTTATCTCTGTCATACTCGGCTCTGCATACTCATTCTCACACACATACACACATGCTCTGTATGCAATAGGCCAGGTGCAGCGGCGTATTGGTCCGCCATGTGCGTGTTTGTGTGCGTAAAGTGGTTGGTGTGTGTGTATCTACCTGCTACACTAATGATCTGCAGCTGTCAGCAACACACACACAGAGTGGAGAGAAGGAGGGGTGGACAGAAATGGATGGGGGGATAAAGAAGAAAAACAAGGAAAAGAGGGAGGAAAGGGAAGAAGGGAAGTAGAAAGAAAAGGAAGAGATGAAATTGAAAAATAGATAAAGAGCCTGAAAAGAAAGGAAAAACAACAAAAGTGTAAAATGAGGTGAGTGATGAGGGGTAAAAAGTATTGAAGAAATTAACACAAGGGGAAAGGAATGGAAGAGTAAGCAGATAGAAAAAGGAAAGGTGAGAGGAAGGGATAGGCAGAGGGTTAGAAGAGTGATGTAAAAGAGATGAAAAGGGAGACACAAAGGAGAGGAGGAAGAGAAGGAGAGAGAACTGTTGGCATCTGTCCAAACGACAGCCTCTTCCTCTCCTCCGTTCTGGTTTGAATACTGCTGCATGTCATTAGAGCTGCCAATCAACAGCTGCCGTTGCTCTGCTGCAGCGTGCAGCTCCATGCAGGATGACAGCTGCAGCCGACGCACAAACCCTGAACGCTGTGTGCTTCGGCTCCTTTAATGGGTTGCACCCACAGGACTCTGAGACTGTACGGTAACCAGCCTGATGAGGTCAGCAGCTCCTCATCACTATCAGGTCCACTGTTCAAATCTTAGACGGTGAGATTTCACCTCTACAGGTCTACTTTAACGTGGCGATTTAACAATTAGTTTTTTGTGTATTCAATGACTGCTTAGCACTTTGTCAACTCTGCTGTTGGCTTTTCTCGATCAAACAGGCTGTGAAGAGTACAGAGGAGTCGCATATGACCATGAGCAGGTTAGACAGATTCAATCAGAAAGTAAAACGACAGTAAAGTGGACGACGGACAAACAGGTGAGAATAGAAAAACTGCAACCAAAAAAATGCACAAAAATGATATTGTTATGCATTAAATACAAATTGTCTTTTTATTCGGGGGGGGTTTGCAGTCGAAAGCAGGGCATGACTAACAATGAACCACTGCACTCACCTGTGGAAAATAATTACAATGTAACTGGCCTCATCTCCTAAAGCAACCCAATTGCAGAAATAATGTGGACAAACCACAGATACATTGAATGTCGCAGTTCTCAGCTAAAAATATATTTCATAGACAAGTTTCAAATCAGCCCCGTATAACACTTGCAAAACAAATGCACAATGCCACAGGGTTTACATTGTGAAACAATTCGTTAGGTTTGGCATGAAAACTACTTGCAAAAAGGTAGAAAAAAAATCCTGGTTTGTGTTATAATACTTATTTTGCATTGTTATGTGAAAATATAGGATTTTGGGTGAAAATCCTATATTTCTTTGACCCAACCGCCCTTAGTGGGCTTTACTTTTTTCGTTGTACTCGTTATTATAACTTAACTTATTAACTTCCAACAGCAGTCACTCGATATGATTCATCGCTTGCTCTGACCGAATGCAAAAATGTCGGCATTCAGCATATTAGTGGTTTGCAGAAACATACAATGGAAAGTTTTTTTCCTGGCAACTGGGCTGTCCAAAGAAATAAAAAGCTTATTTTTATGACATGTATTGGTAATTTTCAATTTTTCCCACCTACAATTCCTTCCCACGCCTCCATGTTCTTGCACTGTGCCTTCTCCACTTATAAACAATGAGAGAGTTTTATAAGGGCAGACGAAAGGAGGAAATTCATCATCGTGAGCTACATCAAAAGACCCAAATTCATAATGTCAGGTGAAAGCTGTTTTTTGAGTTTGAAACATATTCACAGATCGCAAAAAGAAAAAAATTGAAGTCAAAATTGGGGCTGTACACCGTATTCATTCCCAACACCGGTGTCACATTCAGCCAGGAGAGGGATTTTGCTTGACTGTATATACTGTGACAAAAACACACGTTTGTTTAGCAAAAACACACAGCAGCTTTCGTTTCTTTAGAGATATAAATTCTGTGAAGGCTATGTAATTTAAAGAGGTGAACAAACTTTGAAAGAATAAATCAACAATAAAAATGTTTTTTCCCCAAAAAAATCTTTATTGCTGATATCCAGGTTGGTCAATAACACAGTTCATTCACACTTCTAAACAACAGCATGGATGTTACTATTAAACGGATCACCTTACATTGAGGTTACATTATGGGGCAGGTTTCTCCTCCCAAAACACATGTAGGTTTATCCCTCATTTTTTATTCTTATTTGGAGCCAATAAACATGTGCATTTTCAATTATAAGTTTTAGGGTCAAACAGCCTACCCTAGTGAAAAGGTTGAAAATCAGAATCCACCAAGCTGATAATTCTGTGTGAGAGCTGATGTAGCTCAGGAAGCCCTGGTTGCTCAGCTGCTTTCTTTCCTCTGAAAATAAATTAAAGTTGCTAAAAAGGCCCCTAAAACCAAGTCTAGGAAAAAAGTTGGCAACACTACTAACAATCTGGTTTGATAACAGAAAGGTTGTTGGTTAGAAGCTTTTCTGGATCTGTTTCTTGTAAAAAAGCAGATACCCTTTACATAAGTTTTTCTTTGTGCCAATTGCAAGAAATATACAGTAAGCCTTTACTAAAGCTTTGAAAGGGCAATTGTTGGAAGTGATACACTAGGAACTTCAAAATGGTGCCAGTCATGGGTGGAAAGAATTTGCATTTCACCTGCACTGCCTCAACATGATGGACGGGGTACTTTTAGAATTTGATATTTTTTATTTTTTATACTTGTCTCTACTCATGCACACTTTTAAATTGTCACTATTCTGCTTTAAGAGCAGAGAGAGGAGACGGGCTAATGCTTTTCCAAACACCTCATTCATTTTACTGCTTCCTGACCTGGCTTTGTTTCCCTTCTGCCCCATTACAATCTTGTTCCATTCTGTTTCCTTCAGTCCTATTATTGTACACTAATATGTGATTCGTTTAATAGTGAAGTGCTGGGAGTACAGTTTAAAATGTCATTGCTTGTATGATAACCACACATTTTTAGGAATGTATTTCCAATTTAACTTCACAGCATGGTTACATAGCTTTGGATTTTCTTGAATATCATGTTAAATATGATAACTTGAAGAAACCAAGAGAATATCTGGGGATTAACCTCACAGAAACACGAGAAATTGAAATTACTGACTACTTTTAGATTTTACTTTTGTCAGTTGGTACAAACCAGGCTGTTCAACTTTTAGGCCTCTTAAACACCATGAGAGACTTCAAACAGTCTTTTAAATTCCTGTATTATTCTGTTTCTTCCTCCAGTGTCCCCCATGGGACCTTATTTTGAAAAAAAATACTACAGTGGTCAATGGTGAGACGCATTTTTTTTCCCATTTGAAATGTTTGTCAAGATACTTTTGCAAGTTAAAGAAAGTGACAGTTTGTCATAGGTTAGTCGTAGGAACATTAATTGTAAAGCTAGGTAACTTAGCTATGTTCCATGCACAAATATAACGATATCTTATCGGAAGTTTTTTATCTAGATAATTTTCTTTAATCAGAGTGTAGGAAAATAATAAGCAAGGCATGTTGTTTGTGTGAGTACATCCGGTAAGAAACACAGGCATCGTAGCTTCAGAGAGAGACATCACTTTAGTCACTTTTGGTTGTAATCTCTCTAATTACATGTTTTCACATTATTATACTGCTTAATAGAAGTCTTACCAGTTTTATGACAAAATTAGACTTTAAATGGCACAATTCAAACTGGATCAAAAAATTATTTGTTGGTCACAGTTGATTACCATGCAAACATTTTACAAAATAAGGTCCCTTGGTGATCAACCCAAAGGGGCGTGACCTCGCTTTTCTAGATGCGAACGGAAAGTGTAACTTTAGCTAGAGATGGCAAAAATAAAAGGAGATTAAATATAAATTATACATAAGCATTTTAAGAACAAATTGAGAATTAAGAGTAAATTCATCAGGAGTTTAGACAGTAGGCAGAACCTTTAACCTGACCAAATTAAACATTTCTTTAAGCTGACAATGTTCCTTCACACACCTGCCTCAGACATAAAAATAAAGACAAAAACCTAACGTGGTCAGAGTTAAATCTGATACCCTCATTCATCAACAGCAATTGACTGAGCCTACAATCATCAACGCAGATTAAAGATTAAAGGTTAAATTAATGTGCTCGGCAGAGCCTTCACAAGGCGCGTACACAGACATGGAGAAAGGGTATGTTAAAGCTGATAATGTGAATATGCCAAAAAGCCAGTTTTGCTTTTGTTCTGACAGAAGTCAGAAGCCCACTGTTATAAAAATACTGTTAGTGTTAAAAGTGAGTATTAAACTTTCTACCATTGTCACCACGTCCGCCTCACTTGTGTGTCTTCCTGTCACATTCTGCCACTCTGTCCCTCCCAACAGCAACATTGCCAATTCTCCAAACTGACTTTTCTTCTTTCATACCGGATCACATCATTCATGAACCTTGTTACCTCATCAGCCCTGCAGTGCTTTTGCTAAATTCCAGACGACCCGGACAACTTGAAATGTCAAAGTTCCGAAAATCAAGCATTCCAGGGGAACGGTGCCCAACGTAAACGATAACCATGTGACAAACTATGGTTTTGAGGCCCCAATCTAAAAGTTTGGCTGCTGCCAGCTTGTTTTTTTGCAACCAGTGAATGGGAGTGACCGTATTTGGACTGGGGAGGAGTGACTTCCTGATACCCAGTATATGACTCTGGTAGCGACCTGCCAATCAGAAGGTAGCAACCTCCTAAAGAATACCCTGCTTTATGTTTTGTTTTACTGTAATTGGATCATAATTTGCTAAATGCACATCATGTTGTAAAGAAGACTTGAAACTAGAGATTGACACCATAAACTCATGTGTACAATGTTTACCGAGGAAATAAAACAAGTGAGAAGTATAGTCAATTTCTGATAGACTTTTTACAATCTAACTTCTTTTTGCAACCAGTCGCCCCCTGATGGCCATTAGAGAGAATGCAAGTTTAGGGCACATCTGCATTGGCTTTACTTTTCAGAACCAGAGGTTGGTGCCTAGTAGGAACTCTTACCTTGAATGGCGTTCGATTGTGTTTTGTTCAAGTAGGAGGTCGGAATTTTTTAGTTCCGTGTTGTCTGGAACGCAGCATAATACCAGCCTCTTACGTCTGCCAATTTGTCAAAGTTGCCATGTGCCTCAAGCCTTTGCTTTCTAGCATTTTGTCGGTCAACATGCAGGACAAACGTACCTGAACCCCACATTGCTCCCGAAGGCTGTGCCATTGATGTAGGAATGTGAAATAGTTTAAATAGGTGAATGTAGACGGAATATAGTTTACAGTGCTTACCATTTACCACTTGGCCTTAAGGTCAGTGTAGAAGTGAGCAGGGTGCGGTGACATGTTGTGTGAAATGGTCAATAGTTTCTTTCTTTCAACCATTACTTGGTTTGCTCAAGAAAAAAAGTTGATTGACCTCATGTGTATAGGACAAACTTTTAACAAGTCCATGACTTGTTAAAAGTTTGTGGTTGGTCACTTTGATTATTAATCAGGTCCTGGACTTGTTAAAAGTTTGTCCTACACAGAGTTCAATCAACTTTTCTTGTAATGGGGGAAAAAAACGTAGTAATATTTTATAATAATTATTTCCCTCAATAGAGTCAGGATGACCTACACTGTCGCTCTCTCTGATTAGATATAGTTGTCTCTCCTTCTCCGTCCACAGCAGCTGCTTCTCCTCACCGCTCCAGTGTGTGTGTGAGGGATCGGATAGCACGGCATATTTTCTCACCAGCTGTATGGGAAATGGATTATCCTAAAGCCTGCAGGTTTACATTTATTACATTTCCGCCTTAAGGCTTGCAGCTCTCAATATCAGTCACACAGCTCATTCATTGCTAAAGGCCACTGATTGTTCGTGACTAGTGCCGTGCCGGTTGAAAACATACCTTTTCAGAACGGGCTGAATGCTTGGCCTGCAGTGTTCTTTCTTGAAAACTGCTCATACAAAAAACTTCACGCTCGACACTGAGCTCCACGGTGTCCTAGTTGCATCACGTGCCCAAGTCGCGGCTACTCACAGGCTAAAATGATGGTGAAATAGGTGAAATTTGGCCACTTAGCTGCAGTGTTACTTCACAAAAAGCTTCCAGAGGCAGTCCGACATACAATATTATCATGTTTTAAGTTTTTCTGGCTTACTGTTAGCAAACACTAGCCTACTGCAGCATCCAGCAGACACAAGCTGTGTCCCAATCCAGCGGCTGCAGCCCACAGAGGAATGTGAACGTGAAGGCTCGACCGAGCGGTCCCCGAAATGAGACGGTCTGGTCGACAGAGGATTTCCTGTTTGCGTCACCAGCTTTTCGCCCCTTTTGCCACTCCCGTCTCCTGGCAACCAGCTACGGTTGTCATAAAAGAGGTAAAGCTAAGTTAAAAAATAAAAATGGACGAGCAGCAGCTCTCGGTTGCGTTAGCTGGTTAGTTAATAGCGTCATGTAAATGTGGTCTGATTAGGTGTTTTTAGTTTTAACACTTGTATGGGTAGATATTCACGTGAGTTAAAATCCAATAATTACATTTAAATGTGGATTCTCCCATTGTCAAGGGGGGTGGTGTGGACCCAAAAGCAGTGCGTCAGGACACGGAGTATAATGCAGCAGCTTTATTGCAAGCGGGACAAACAGCAGACATACAGGCAGGATCAGACTCACATAGAGGATTCCTATCAGGAAAGCGCCGAGCTGTCAGGGAAACAGGCAGGGGATCCGGCAGACGGAAACCAGAGGAAGCGGAGGCTATACTCGTGGTCGGGGACAGAAGGCTAAGGTGGCTAACCGGGGCAAAGGCAAGGTAGGAATCTGGTGGTCGGGGACAGAAGGCTGAGTTGTTGACCGGGGCACAGGCAAGGCAGGGAAGTCCAAGCAGGCAGAGTCGGCAACGGGAAGTCAGTCCAAGGGAAATTGCTGGAAGGTCTGGCATGAATGCGGCGAACGATCTGGCAACGGGTGAATGAGTGGGTGTGGCATTTATACTGTGAGTGTGGCAGAGTGCTCAGGTGAGAGTGATTGCGCTGATGAGGTGGGTGTGGTGGACAGGTGCACAGCATAAGGCTGATTAGGTGAGTGAGGGAAAGTGTGGTGAGAGAGAAAACGAGGCTGGGCTGGGAGTGGCCGGAGTGAACAGAGAGACAGAGTGACGGGAGTGAGAGAGCTAATGACAGGAGTGTATTGAAGAAGAACTGTGACACCCGTTGCTGGTCCACTAGCTGCCATGTCAATAAAAAAAACTTCACCAGCACTTCACCAGCACGCAATGAATCTTGGGATATGTTGGGCTGTGAAGGATCCATCAGTTGTATCCTCCGAATCTGGGAAAAATAGGCTGCATTTGTCGGCCGCATTAGAAGGAGTCTTCGAAATGGGACAGCCTCTGTGACTGTGTGCAATTGGTCTTCAAATACACCCTCAGAAAGGTGCAGCCGCTGGATTGGGACACAGCTACAGATTAACATTATCATCCCACTGTACTTGTGTTTGTCTCCACCTGATGAATGAAAATCCAATACTCACTCTTCTTTAATCTCCAACAGCTGCATAAATGTCTGGCTTTTATGTTGTTATATGTTTCACTTTCTTCACCGAATGACTCAGACAAAAAAACATTTTCATAATTTGAAATGATTTGAGGCATATTTTGGGTCTCATCTCCCTACAGGTGTACTGCCTGATGACGGTGACACTCAACACTTGGGCCCACCTGAACTTTAGTAGAGATTCCTGGATAGCATTGGGCCAGATTCTTAGTTATAATGTGACTGATTGTCATGCTCTCCAGAGGATGTTTCCTGATTTTGGGTATCAACTGACCTTCCCTTTAGTGCTGCCATCAGTGCAATGTCTCCAAAACTAACTAATTAATGGACAATTTCCTGATTGTCTCCACGCTAATTTTGGGGACAAGATTTTGGTATCGAAAGCGCCCGGTGACCGTTTGTAGTCCGGGTAGTATTGACCAATCACGTTCAAGCTTTGGAATGCATTAGGCCAATGCAATCTCCAATCGGCTAACTTCTGACGAAAATTTAGTTTTTATTGGTTTGGAATGAGCTCGTAAACTGGCCACTTGTGAAACAACCGAGTCCAACAAGTTGATTCAACTCCAGTCTCGCATCTCAAGTTGCTAATCGGACTGTAAACAATGAGCAGCGCACTGAAAAAGAAGGCTTGGCCCAGATAGCCACTGGCTACACCGGAAAAATAAAGCCAATTGCCCCCAGAGGCTCATCCACCGCCAGACCTATAGCTACAGCTATATAGTTGATTTCCTCCTTGCTCCCCAGAGGATGAACCCTTTAGACTTGAATGACCACATGACCTTTTTCTCTAATTTCAACCTGAGGACCCATTTATCTCCTCCACTGGTATAGCTGAATCATTTACATGCTGTCTGTTCGTTACAACAGCTTCATATTGTGGCTTTTTTTGAGCACCGCAGCCTGTAGGAAAGTTAGAAGTACTTTATGAAGTGTTTAAATTGTTGTGTTTAAAATGAATAAGTATTGCATTTAAGTGACAAGATTTCTATTTAAATAAGAAGAAGAGCAGAGAGAATGACACGCAAAGGTGTGATGTTACTGGAATGGCAGCTGAAGGTCAGAGGTCATTGGAGGATGTAAACACACTTATACACAACCCCCACCTTTGTCAGACTGCAGGTGCAGCTGTTCAACTTGCTGCTGTGGACGATGATATATGTGTGTGTGTAAGGGGTGGTACTGGGAAAGGAGGAGGATATGGAAGGAGGAGTGTAACACGAGAAGATTAACAAAATATAGATAAATAGAACGATCAATGAATCCAGAAATCCAGTGAAAAGTTTAATAGTCCCTAGTTTCTTTTGTATTTACCGAATTTGAAATATAATGAATGTAAAATTTAAAAGAAAGAAAAAATAATGGATGGACATTTGAGATAAAAGAAGAGCAAAGAGAAATGAGGGCTGAGGGGGGCGTTCAACATGAACATTGCCACACGGCTATAAAACGACACACACACACACACACACACACACACACACACACACACACACACACACACACACACACACACACACACACAACACACACACACACACACACACACACACACACACACACACATTCCTCCCCTATGTTAAATGTGTCTGGCCAGGTGATGTTTAATTAACTATAGTCTGAAAAAAAAGGAAGTATTTTATTAAAAATCAGTTGGGGGTTAAGTTCATAGACTGTATATAAGAAGTGGATGTAGTCATCGTGACGTCACCCATTTTTTACAACCCGCCTCAAAGACAACGTTTATAGGGTGTAAAAGTATTTAAAGAATACAAAACCTAAGCTAAACAAACATTTAGAGTCACTAATCAGTAATGTCAGCATGTGTGGAAATATTTGAAATGAACTAAACAAACAGCAGCTGTGTCAGCCAAGGAAGAGCAGCGAAGGAAGAGTGGGGGCTCCATGTTCAGCCGGTGAGTCCTTATATCTGGAACTCCCACCAGGCTCAGGTTTGGCCTCTTAGCTGACGATCACCTTCCTGGAAGACAAAGGAAACAGCAAACAGGACACAGACCCTAGTGGAAAGGAATGGTCGTAACACATTGGTTTGTGGACTGCAGTTATGAAGCCTTGAGTTTGGCTATTTTCGCCATAGCCATGTTGTTTTTTGCAACCAATGAACGGAAGTTACCATTTTTGGAATGCGGGAGAGTGACGTAGAGACACAGTATACGGCTCTGGTAGGAGCAGCAACCTGTCAATCACAGTAAGCCCGCCCTAAAGCATACCCTGCTTTATGGTCTATTTGACTCTAAATGGACCATAATTTACTAAATGAACATCATGCTGTATTGGAGAAGAATTTAAACTAGAGATTGAGACCATAAACTCATGTTTACAATGTTTACTGAGGGAATAAATCAAGAGTGAAGTGGAGTCATTTTCTCATAGACTTCTATACAATCCGACTTCTTTTTGCAACCAGAGGAGTCGCCCCCTCCTGATCCAAGTTTTAAGACACTCCCGTATAGGCTTCACTCCGCAGAACCAGAGGTTGCCGCCTGGTTAAGGCCTTTGCTCATGGATAATTAGGAGATGGTTATTAGAGAAGGGGAAAGTGCTGCTTTTCAACTGTCCCCAACTTGATTATCCAGCCTACCTGACAGAATAAAAACTTAGATCAAATAATTTTTTAACCAGAAAAACATAGGTAGAGGCCCTTTTTTCAGCCATGAGTAGCATCCACAGTCTTAAGGCCTTTACTCTCAGTCTGCATGGACAACCACAACGACCACTGCTAAGAAGATCAGGATAACCTGGATCTTTCCAGAGGGGGAAAAAAGTCTAGCTTAAGTCTCTTTCACACATGCATTCTATACCTGTAATGTTGGGGGACATTTCCTGCATGTGAACACGTGTGAACAGGAGCAGGGAACAGTATTCAGAAAAATCTGAATCTTCCAACATCCCACCCTAAGAACTCGTAACATTTACGAATAATAAAAGACATCATCTGTTGAGTTTTTTGTTGGACTTTCGTGGGAAAGCGCATGAAAAATAAGGAGTAACTTTTCCTAAGATATTGTACGAACCGTTGTTTGCGGATACATTGATCTGTTAATTACATTTTGTAACCTATGGACCCGGGGCGACTTGGCCATCTGCTAGAATCAACAGTTGATTGCTATCTATTAAATAAAACATTTATCAGTGATTAAATGTGGTTGCATTTTTCTGATTGATGTCCCTGTCAGTTATCAACCTACCAGCGCGTTGATTCCGAGTTCACAAAGAAATGCTTTAATGTTTTTTGTATTTTATCTGCTCTGTGGTTTTGTGTGTGTACGTTTGTGCTTGTGTGTCATTAAACTCTAAATGAGGTCACGCTCCTCCGGCCGAGTGTTGTCTGCAATCTGCTGTTCTGCAAATCAAAAAGGTCAAAGGTCGCGCCAGTCGAAGCCATGTTCGGCTGCTCCACTTCTACTAATGAAATTAATTAGAATTAATTCTATAGAGTTAATATTTGACTGAAATGTAATGAACTGAGGCCAGAGCAGGGGAACAATCTGGAATCATCTCTGTGGAGGATTAAAGGTTTAACGCTGATTATGGGATGTCATAACAAACGACGGCCTGGTCACGTGAAGCTCATCATGAGTACAGAGAGACGGAGACTCTTATGGGTTTGTTTGGATGTAAGAAATAGTCTCTCTGGATGATTTTTTGTTGTGGTCCCTGTAGACCAAATAGACCATAAAGCAGCTGTGGAGTGTCTTCCTTGACAGTGATTGACAGGTCGCTACCACACAGTTGTCTGGTCTGGGAGTTGCTGCAGATTCGTCTTACAACTTTAAACCTCTCTAAGTGTATTCTCAGTCAATGAAAGTTATTTGCAACATTTTGTTCACCTAAGAAAGTCTTATTCTATTTTCTAAGCTACACTGTGTGGAGAGAAAAATAAAGAAAATAAAATGAAGAAAAAGAAATACCGGGAGAATTGACAGCTTTTGACCTCGAAGGTTGAAATCGAAAGCTCATTTCTGGCGATTTTGGATTTAGAAAAGAAATCGTGGAGAGCTGTCTGTGATGGCGGCACCCACGGCCATACCAGAGTAACTACACTTTGTAATATACCAACTCACCCTCACATCTTCACTTTAATTTGAAATGTCATCCCATGTAGATAGATTATGTCTAACTACAGTTAAATTAAGTCATAATCACAAAAATCTACATTTAAATAAATGTCAGTTAAGTCACTATTGGGTCCATGGCGACATTCCCAGGAAAAATCTCAAGCTGCGCCAAAGTCAGTTAACTATTACCCAGCAGCCGCTGGTCCGCCATTGACTGTGGGCGGAGCTTACTCAACACACTCTCTCTTCAACTCACTTGGCTATATTAACCTTTTACATTTGAAAGAAAAACATTAAATACATAAAAAGCTAAGGGAAGTCTTGGAACATCCTGTTGGGTCATTAGTCTCTGATACTGCACATATAACTCCAGTTTGTCTCCAGTTTGAATTTGGTTTCTCATTTGGTTCTACTCTCATTTCCCTACTGTGAACTGTCTAAAGAAACAAAACTAAAATGATCTTACTGTAAAGAATGGATCTTTTCATCAACGGTCAGGTGGGTCTCTGTCGCTCTTGAGATGCTCCCTGAAACTTTTGCCTCCCATCTCTTCTTCTCCTTCCTTTCCTTTCTCTCTGATGGACTAATTATTGTCGTTGTTCTGCCGCTCGCGCTGCTGGCTGCCAAATGGAATTAAAAACCAATTATTGATAAATGAAGAGTGGCTTTAGCTGTGTGTGTGTGTGTGTGTGTGTGTGTGTGTGTGTGTGTGTGTGTGTGTGTGTGTGTGTGTGTGTGTGTGTGTGTGTGTGTGTGTGTGTGTGTGTGTGTGTGTGTCTGGAACCCAGCCTAGACCAGAGTACTACATCTGTCATCCAAACGCCGTGACAACCACTCATGTGTGCCGTCGCATCCTGCGCATTCAACACACACATCTGCACCGCAACGCCTTCACGGCAAGAGTGTGTGTGAGTGTGTGTGTGAGAAATATGTTTGACTGGGCATCTGTGCTTTCAGATGTGTGTTTGTGTGATGTATATCTGACATTTTAGCATGTGCACATGTTTTGTTTGCAGGTGTGTGTGCAGGTGTGCGTGTTTGTGAGTGAGTGCGTTCCTCAGCTGTGTGTTTGTCGGGTGTGTTCTGCATTCGCGTGACAGATTGACATGTGCACAGATGGCGGATGATGAACATATGAGTTTCACTTCACACTTTACATGTTGACATGACAACAGTTTTAAAGCACATACGAGAGCAATAAGATAAGTCAAATTAAAAGAAACTTTATTGATCTGTGTGAAGTATTTTGATCACTGCGGCTGCGAATGCAAATGGATAACGTTTGGAGGTTATTTAAAAAAAAAAAAGAAGATGACATGTCATGTCTGTACATCCTGGAAGAAGGATCCCTCCTCTGTAATTTTTTCTCCCTCTGAATTGAGAGTCTAAGAATAGAGGTTGTATGCTGCACAGGGCTGTGAAACCCTCTGAGAAAAACTTGTGATTTTGTAAATATAACTTGGACTCGACTTTAAATACAAAAAAGTAGGATAGAAATAAAACAGCAAAGTGCGAAAAACAAGAAAGTTATCAATAACAAGCCACATTAATTTGTCCAGCACCTTTAAAACACTCTGCCAATGCAAACCAGTTTACATAACATAAAGGATTCTGGGGGGAAAAAAACACTCAGTGAGGAGGAAAATAAAAATAAAGAATAAGATCATAAAAATAGACCTTCCCCTCATCCTCAAACAATGGTTCATATGATATCTTAGTAAAAAAAATATTTTTGTGCAGCAACACCAGCGAGTAGTGCGCCTGCGGAAGCGTCTGCAATGCAGAACTAGTTTCGGCAACAAAACTACCTCGGTTTAGAAAAAGCTGGTGGTTTTGATTAAAATATGTATGTTTGTTTCCTAACTTAATTACGTGGCATTAGTTAAGTACGTAAGTTACTTAACAAAAGTAAGCTAAGATAAGTAAAAGTTGACTTTTGGTCTCCTGAGTGAAAGTGCCGTGTTTGTTTGACCTGTCCATCCATCCAGACCTACTCCATGTGTAAACTTGTGCCTCTTTATTCTACCTCACCCTTCTTCCTTGGTGACAGCTGTGTACGCCTCGGCTCATGATTTCATAGGGTATGTATGAATCACAGAGCATTTCTTTTCTTAGGTATTAGGACGAACATTGAATGTAAATACCCTGCATTAAATTGAGGTCGTCCAACTCAGTGAAGCAGGTGTGATGCTGAGGTCAGACCAGAGTTGGGGTAGTCAGATCGAAGTGCCTTGCCATTGTTCCGAAGGCCCATTATTCCGAAACCCTAGAAAAATGTCCCGTTGGACCGAAACCCCATTTGTCCAACTGTTATCCCGAAAGCAAACCCCTGTTCCATTGTTCCGACACACACTCCCTGCAACAAACATAGGCACATGGCTAACTATTTTAATTAAGAGATTCCTGGTCAAACTTTTTTTTTACGTACTATGGCGAAGGCATGACCCTACTCTGGCTTTGATTAGCTTACTCTTACTCTAAAATTCTTACCCTGACCTGAACCAATCTTAATTTCATGCTTAAACCTTACCGACCCAGCCAACAAAGGCAACGAGTAGAAAGCAGCAGAGTGGTGTTTCAAGCCTTCACCAGTAGGATAAAGTATGGGGAAAGTCCCATCACCCCATTCTGTGTATTAATTCTAAGCCTGAAATTCATACCGTTTAAAGCGCCCTTAAAAATTCACACGAAAAACAAATAAAGCAGGGCCCATGGCATGTACTACTTTCTGTTAACAAACCCCACAATGCAATGCACCTAATTTTATAGACTCAACAGCTGTCAATGATGCAAATTGGTACGGGCGGCTGTGGCTCAGTGGAGAGGGGTCGTCCCCCAATCAGAGGATCGGCGGTTCGATCCCTGGCTCCGGCAGTCCATGTCGATGTGTCCTTGGGCAAGACACTTAACCCCAAATTGCTCCTGCAGGCTGTTCCTGCGGTGTATGTATGTGTATGAATGTTAGTTAGGGTCCTGATGTTCAGGTGGCACCTTGCATGGTAGCTCCTGTCATCAGTGTATGAATGGGTGTGAATGGGTGAATGATTAGTAATGTAAAAGCGCTTTGAGTGGTCGGAAGACTAGGAAAGCGCTATACAAGTACAGTCCATTTACCATTTACCATTTACTTAGTACATGTCTGAAATCTCAATTTACTTCTGACTATCAAAATAAGTATTGCGTTTCAATTATTTGGGGAGTAAGAAATTAGTGAACGATGGAGTGACTTTAACACAGCACTACACTCTATGACCAAAGCGGAAGGAAAATGAAAATAATTGCACATTTTGCACTTCTTCACAAGGATGTTAAACTTGTTAAAGAAAAACAACTTCAGAATACTGGTGTTTCTGACATTTATGGACAAACTTCAAAACTCTTAAAAATGAATTTGTAGGGCGTTTCATTTTTAGGTCTAGTGTTCATTCTTGATATTTTTTTATGATGAATACAAAAATATGTGTGAAAACTATTGTAGAAAAAATAACATTTGCATACATTTTCACAATTTATTATTTTTCTAATGACTTACAGGGATGTTAATACACAATCAGGGGCTTATTTGTATTTCCTTGCCTTTTCTTTCACTCCCTCTTAGGTAAAAGTGATTACCTAGGGTTACCTCTTCTCTGGTAAACCGTGGTAATAAATGTCTTCTTGGAACACAAAACAACACTTACATGAGTAGGGACATGCATTCTGCATGAAAAACAGCCACTAAATGATCTTCTTTTTAAAATGTCCATGAAAATGATGAGCCTTAATAACACGATTAATTCACAGACAGAAAACACACACACACACACACAAATATCTACATGCATTCAATTTAAACCTTCCCAAACACACACGCATACACAGTAAATTATTATTAATCCCAGTGATAACACTATGAATCCATCAACTGATCTCTATCTGTAAGGACCAGGCTATTTTTAGAACTGCTGCAAGGGAATATATGTGTGTATTCCCACATGTATATCTTTATATATATATTTATATATATGTGTGTGTGTGTGTGTGTGTGTGTGTGTGTGTGTGTGTGTGTGTGTGTGTGTGTGTGTGTGTGTGTGTGTGTGTGAGTGTGTGTGTTAGTGGGGGTCGAGAGACTCGAGTTGTTTTCAAGAAAATAGTTTTGTAATTACATCTGCGAGGGGGGAAACTCGTTATCTGCGTTAGCGAGCGGCCGACGGCAAACGCTTTGAAATATGGCTCCTCTTCAGCACGGCATCGCCAAAATACTGGTAATAACTGCTGATAAACAAGGCGAGTGTAATTGCATCTATTTGCATTTTTAAATAATGCCGGCGAAAAAAATAAATCTGTTTGCTGTAGACAGTGGCTGCTAGGTGTAAACTGCAGAGTCGCTCACACACAGGGGGAGCTGCTTTTATTTTTTCTATACATTTCTGCCTGTTTTCATTTCAGATTATCGTTTCAGCTTTTTAATAAGCTGATATATTATCTCATCATTTTTAAGGATTAATATAAGTATTGTTTCATAGGTTTGAACTAGGGAGACGCTGCTGCCCTTCAAAAAGTTTGAAGTGCCTTTCAATGATAGACAACATTTTTGTTTTATTTACTAGTTTTTCTGTTGCTTTCAGCAGAGCCAGCTTTTGTTTCTTGCTGTCTCTGTCCCACTAATACACACATCTCTCTACTGTCAACACGTTAAACCTACAGCAATTTACAGTACTTATTATGTTAATACAGGGGATTTTTCAAATAAAACACAAAAACAAAAAACTGCTTTTTCTGCTCTGAACGTACATATAATTACACATATAATTAAAAACAAACTAGTCAAATTAAGATTTTGATGACGATGGAATTTTCACGATAACCCATACAGCAGATTTCAAACCATCGCCTAAAAGCGAAGGGTCCACCTGCTGGTGGCGCAAGAGATAAAGTCAAGGATATCACCAACGTCAATGGGATACATCATCTGAGAACCACGAATGTCGGTATCAGAAATAGTTACAATTCATCCAGAAGTTTTTTGAGATATTTCACAAAGTAAAAGTTGTTTATCCCCTGTGTGATGTGAAAACGACAGCCATGGATGACAAATCTATTGCGAATTAGCCGCGTTGCTGTGTTTCATTTTCGTCAAACACAGAGAAAGAAAATTTTGTATTTTATAGAGTGACCGTGTCCATTCAACACAACAAAAACCTATCCAGGCAAAAAATGCCCAAGGGGCTTACATTAACTACACAATACATAAACTAATCGGACCCCAAATTTTATGCTAACGTTAGCTGTTGTGGTCAGGACTGCAGCTTCAGCTCAATGATCTCACAGGTTTTTCTGTCATCAGATGAGGCTAAGTGGCTATATGACCTTGCACAGATGTTATACCAAACTATTTTTACACACATGTTGACAAGATAAGGGTTATTTATCTGAGTAGCTAAATCCAATATTAGAGGGTACATGTGGTTACATCTCCTGACCAAAAAGCAGCAACCTGGGGCATTCATTCATCCACATTAAGTCTCTCCTTTTCTCCATTTTCCATGTCCTTTACTATATCTATTTCATTCTGTCCCTCTCTTCCATCTCCATATATCTCACCTTCTCTTTCGTTCCATTCCACTTCTTGATTCTATTTGATCTTTTTCTCTCTCCCATCTTCCTTCCTCTTTCTTTCTTTGTCTATAGTCCCTTCTTCTATTTCTCCATATGTATTTCCTTTTACTCACTTCATCACTCTTTCCATTCCCCATGTTTCTCTCAGTCAGTCTTCCCAGTTCACTTCCTTCCACTGTTGTCCTTGTCATTATCCTCATTAGTCTTGTCTCTCTCTTGTTACTTTACTTGTCTTTCTTTAAAATTTTTGTTTCTCCCACCCTGTCCTCCTCAATTGTCCCCTTCCCTCTCTCCTCTCCTCCTTCACATGTATAACAGGGGTGGGGTGCCGTGGTGTTAGGGTTGGTTTAATTAATACTACAGCATCTCCCCGCTCTGCTCCCCTCTCCGGCTCCGGACATTAATCAGAGGTATTTTCGGGGGAAGCGAGGCGGCGCAGGTGCAGATCGTCAGGGCAGAGAGAGAGAGAGAGTCGGATGATGTATGGAAATACACGGCGGACCCTGATCCGGCCAGCCAATCATCATCCATCACCATCCAGTCGCTGGGTGGATCAAGATATTTCCACCAATGGAAAAAAGAAAGGGAGGCGACGGATTGGCGTCTCGCTCGTCATGACAAAACAAAGCGGACGGTTCGTAAGTGGAAAACAGGAGGCAAAGCTCCTCCGCGTCCATCTGGTTGTTTTCTGGTGCTTCTTTCTCTGACCACACTCCATTTAGTGATTAGCCTACATTTCAGAGAAGGCCTTCTGACAACAGAGCCAAACAGCATTCCTAAAAGAGGCAATCTTGAAGATTTTCGTTTGAATAAATGTATCTGAAGCAGGCTGCAACCGCCGGTTCTGCCGAGTGAAGCCGATGTGGAAGTGTCTTAAAACTTGCATTATCCCTACTGACCATCAGCGGGTAACTCCTCCGGTTGCAAAAAGAAGTCTGGTTGTATAGGAGTGTATGAGAAAATGACACTACTTCTCACTTGATTTATTACCTAAATATTGTAAACATGATTTATGGTCTCAATCTCTAGTTTCAAGTCTTCTTCAATACAGCATGATGTTCATTTAGTAAATTATGGTCCATTTAGAGTCAAATAGACCATAGAGTGGAATATGCTTTAGGGCGGGCTTAGTGTGATTGACAGGTCACTACTGCTGCCGTATACGGCTCTGGTAATGATCCTTCCGCAGGTTCACCTACGGAAACCTTGTTACGACTTTTACTTCCTCTAGACCGAGAGCCGTATACGGCCGAGAGTTGACACAGTAAGATAAAATGTTACACAGCAGATACTCAGATCAGGGTTCATGACATGATTTAAAATTAACATAGTGTCAATTAATTGTCGATATTACTAATCACATTACAGAAACAATGAAAAGACAATAACAAGTAGCAGGAGACAGATAAGTGGGATGGTAATTCCTACACCAATAATGTCAGCGTTATCTGATTAATTATGATAATGTTGTTAAACCAGGCAAACCCACTCACTCTAAACCCCCCCTTTCTCTCTCTATTTCTCGCTCTCTCTATATGAATATGACAGTTATGTGTATGCCACTGCCCAAATTCATGGATTTACATAATAACTATCTTTTTCTTTTTAATTATCCTGGCATTTATGTTGCATCTCTTTCCCATAGTGCACACATTCTCTCTCTCTCACACACACATATAAAGCAAACATTGCTGTCAGAGGTGTGTGTGTGTGTGTGTGTGTGTCAGGTCAGGCCTGGTGAATGCAGATCAAATAGTTCCGGCTAATTGGGAGCTTTAATTCAGTATCAGGCCGACTTATCCGACGCACACACACAAACACAAACACACACACGCTTAATGTTATTACTTGTCATTTAATGTCTATTTAGTCTAATCATTATTAGAGCCTAATACCCTTCATGATTAACAGTAAAAGCTCTTTCCTTATAACACACACACACACACACACACATACACACACACACACACACACACACACACACACACACACACACACACACACACACACACACACACACATAAAGGTAATCCCCTCATTTCAATATGCGTGTGTTAAGACAGGGAGTTAAAAGAAAGTGTCATTTTGTGTAATTATGCCTGTTTGTGTGTGTGTGTCTTTGCACGTCTCAATTTACAAATAGTGAAATTAACACATTCTCCCTCCCAACTCAACAAATACCGGAGCTTAATAAGTGGTCTTAAGTTAAAAGGTATGACACTCTAGACACTCCTCTATCATCAGTTTTGGTTAACTCGTTAGGGTCTTTTCAAAATAAACTTCCTACATGGGAAGTTTGGGTTTAGGCAACAAAGGCACTTAGTTAGGGATTAAAGAAGATGGTTTCAGTCAACTTGACTGACTGACAAGTCACGTGACTACCAAGTGCCTAACAAAACAGTGAATGACACAAGTTATGTGACTAGCGACTAAAGTGACTAGCAACACTAATTACTCACGTGACTAGCGACACTAATGACTCATGTGACTAGCAACACTTACAACTCATGTGACTAGCAACACTACCAACGTTAAAGAAATACGAGACTAGCAACACTAAAGACTCACGTGACTACCACCACTTACATTCATGTGACTAGCAACACTAAAGACTCACGTGACTAGCAACACTTACATTCATGTGACTAGCAACACTAACGACTCATGTGACTACCAACAATGACGACTCACAGGAGTAACGTGCTAACGACTCACGTGACTAGCAATAGCAACGCCTCACTTTACTAGAAAATACTAAAGACTCACTTGACTAGCAACACTAATGACTCACTTGAGCAGCAACACGGCAACAACGGCTCACGTAACTAACGACACTAATGAAACTAGCGACTCACATGACGAGCAAAAAGACTCGCATGCTTTTTGTTTACGTTGGAACTACTTTTTACTGAAGAAGCACAGTAAAATAAACTGTCTGTATATTGTATTGCAGGGTGGGATGCTGTTGAAAAACAAATGAAGCATGTCGTTGTTGAACGTTTTTCAGATATGTTCTTTAGCAGAAGTTTTTGACTTCCCAAATCCATATATATGTTAAAAAGGTCCTTCTAATATAAATGAAAACTCAATATTTCACAACATATTTTGAATTTATGTACATGCTCATAATGAGCCTTAGTGTGTGTGTGTGTGTGTGTGTGTGTGTGTGTGTGTGTGTGTGTGTGTGTGTGTGTGTGTGTGTGTGTGTGTGTGTGTGTTTGTGTGTGTGTGACAGCAGAGCGACTAAGCTTATGCCCTGGTATTAATTTGGGCGAGGGGGTTATCCTCCTAAGGTTTCCCTTTACATGGCCGCTAATCTCACTGCCGACTCTCCTTTTAATTTAATTACGGCTAACAGTGCTAATATTTCATTAAAGTATTAGGTAGAAGAACGCATGTTTTAATCAGACCGATCCCGCTGCAGCGGTGTTCGCTCAGCCCTCGGGTCGCCATCCGTCCGTCCCTCGCCATCATCTGCTTGCTGTCTGCTCATCCGTTCGCTCTCCTGAGACCTCCTCATCCTTTCGTCCCCACTTCTGACAGAAGCTGGCGTGCTTGCGCGTGCACACATACACTTACACAGAATAACACATACAAAAATACTAAAAGAAACACACACATACGCAACCGCACACATGAAAAGTGTCAGCTAAATGGCCAGGAATAAATGTAAATGAGAAGTTTTCTGTGCACCCCCCCAAACACACGCATACACACTCAGCTTGTTCTCTCCACAGGCCAGGGCAGATGTCTCTTGTCAATGTGCACAAGCGTCAAACGACCAGCCTGTCATATTTTCATATTTAACTATTCATCTCATTCTAATTTATGGAGTTCGAACTCTCTCACACACACACACCCACACACACACACACACACACACACACACACACACACACACACACACACACACACACACACACACACACACACACACAAAGACATCGTGAAATATTTAACATTGAGCATGAGAGGCTTCTTGCAGGACACTTGAAGTATTCCCATGCCGTTATGACCTTAAGTGTAGCATCCATTACCTTCAGTCAAGTGACTCTTCTCAAACTGAACTGTTCTGGTCTCTTTAACTGTCATCACACTTTAACCAAAATAATCCTAGTGTTAGTTTAGTCTCAGTTTGATAATAATTACTATCATTGATATTAGTATTATTATTATTATCATCATAATTTATTGTTTTATCGGACTTGTTCAAACAGGCCACCCATTATAATAGGGCTGCACAATGAATCCAATACTGAAGGCAATAAAGATTTGGCTTTGCACGATTAAATGAGCATGATCAACTGTGATGTTGACATTTAAAATGTGTGATCAGCTTATAGAAAACTCTGCTGCATATCAAACAGATGCGCAAAATTAAAATGCACTGAATTCAGGTGAAGAAGAACAATCTTATTTAAATATAATGTTGATATAAAGATGTGTACAGCAGCAGGAATGTAGTGAACATGGAAGTGAAAGCAGAGCTCTGTTTATTTTACTGTGAAAAAATGTTTCCATAAAAATTGATCTCTATATCGATCAAATTATTGCAGTTATTATTTTGACCAAAATGGTGAAGCCCTACATTATTATGGAGAGGCAAAGTCCGGCCTCTTCCAGTGGACCACCAAAACGGAAATAAAATACGTACGGTAGTCAGTGGCTAGAGACAAATCGTTTGTTGATCCTGTTTGACTTGGGCCATGAATTACACATATGATGTTTGTCAAGTTACTTTTCCTCCACTTCTCTCATATGCTCGAGAGAACCCGAAGCAAATGACTTATAATATATTTTTTTCCTACCATCGCGGTTGGTTGGCTTACCCTGATATTCTAACCCGAAACCTAACTAATCTCCCTCCTCATGCCTAAAGCTAACCAACCCAACCGATGAAGGCAACAAGAGGCAGAGTCTCGCCTTCACCAGTTGGAGGAAAAATATCATTACATTACATTACATTACAGTCATTTAGCAGACGCTTTTATCCAAAGCGACTTACAGGAAGTGTATTCAACATAGGTATTCAAGAGAACTACTAGTCACCAGAAGTCATAAGTGCATCTCCTTTCTTAAACAAGCATCTCAAAGTATAAGCCAGAGCAAAAGTATAGTGCAGAGGCAGATTACTACGAAAACAATAATTGCAACAGACTAATCCGAATATAGTAAGTGCTACAAACTACTACGAATAGGATAAGTGCAGTAAACAAATACAAATTCAATAAGTGCAGCGAACTGATACGAATACAGTAAGTGCAGCAACTAATACGAGTGCTACGAGGAAGGCTCCGGGTAGTACTTCCTGAAGAGGTGAGTTTTCAGCCTGCGCCTAAAGATGGGCAGCGACTCTGCTGTCCTGACGTCAGTGGGGAGTTCATTCCACCACTGAGGGGCCAGGACAGAAAAAAGCTGTGACCGAGTGGATCGGCCGCAGGGACCTCTGAGCGACGGGGCAACCAGTCGCCCCGAGGCAGCAGAGCGAAGTGGTCGGGCAGGGGTGTAGGGCTTGACCAAGGCCTGGAGATAGGAAGGAGCTGTTCCTTTCACTGCCCTGTAGGCTAGCACCAGAGTCTTAAACTGGATGCGAGCTCTTACAGGGAGCCAGTGTAGGGAACGGAGAAGGGAAGTTGTGTGAGAGAACTTGGGGCGATTGAACACCAGACGTGCTGCAGCTTTCACTGATCAGGTTTTACATAATAATTCGCCATGTGCTTCTGTTTGTTGCAGGGAGAACTTGTATTTCCAGAACAATGGCCAGAACCACCCCTGTCAGACAAAAGGGGTTTCGGACATTTTTTGGATTCGTGGGGTTTTGGAATAATGGGCCATTGGAACAATGGGCAGTCCCCCTTTCATCACATATAGCAATCCACTGTTTTTGGTCATCTTGGATGGAGTTTTGGCCAGCCTTTCTTGTAGTGGCTTTGGCAAAGGCTTTAACATTGGGTACCCAACAAGCTTTGTGCATCTTGTGTGCATCAAGCCTTTTGGATTGTCTTCCAGAACAGGTGCGATCCAGGACTTGATGGCTTTTCTTAGATTTACCTCACTTTGTCATTGTACAGGCTTTAGCCAGCGATGGTACCATGTAGCATGCAGGTGTAGAAAGCAAGGCTACAATGATAGTTGTTTACATACTACCTGCCACAATAAAACTAAAACTAGGCCAATTTTCAATGACCCAGCTCAAATTTAGTTTATTTTATTCCAAGCTGATGAAAGGTACCCAATCAATCTCATTCACACACACACACACACACACACACACACACTTACAAACACACGCACACACCTATGTTAAAATGTGTGTGTCAGTAGTAATATTTGAAGCTTTGATACACAGATGGTGGAGCTGTCTACACCTGCCCTCCGCTGGGACATGAGTGTGTGTGTGTGTGTGTGTGTGTGTGTGTGTGTTGGTTTCCAACACTTGAAAGAGACTTGTCAGCATTCCTCTCTGAACTTCCTCAGTCGTCTATTAATCTCTCTCTTTCATTCTGTCATCCCTTGCTCTCATACTCTATCCTCCTCTCCGTCCCCTTAATTCTTGCTCACTCTTTTTTATTTTACCATATTCCTCTCACTCACTCTATCTATCTATATATCTCTCTCATTCCACCTTCACATAGTTCTCTCAATTAATTGCCCTCTGCCACTCCCTCTCATTCACTTCCTCTTTAATCTCTCTTTCTCTCCTTTTTAACTAACTGACAAATACTTATTGTTCTGAAAAACGTTACCTGCTCCTAGTAACCACTAATGCAGCGTCTGTGTTTCCTGAAACTGATGTCGTTGGGATACATCACTTCAGTGATTTGTTAGGACAACAGCTAACATTAACACAATCTCAGAATAGATTACATTTATTTCACAGATGCTTTTATTGAAAGTGAATTACAACGCATGCATCAAAAAGCTCGGCACATTTTACACAGGCAGGATGTCACATCAAATAAGAAATTAGAAATTAGAGGTCCAATGACATAGACTAAGTACCATATTGGCTTAATTATAAGACAAACCGGCATTTCAAACACCTGATTTTGTATAAAGATTTTGAGAAGATAAGAAACACTATCAAACTAGTACTGTGTATTTAATTGATCTATAGCACTTTTTAAAATGTTTTCTCCGAAGTTTTTCTTTCAGAGTGACCACATAATAGACATTGTGGCTCTTGTGTTTTCAAACTCCACCTTATTTTTCTAGTCAACTCAGACCAACTTATTTTACAGTGGTGATAATGCGAGCTCTGGGAGCGAGCTCTGATTTAAAGTCTACAATTTAAAGTTACTACGTGTGTTGACTAATAGTCCAAACCCTAAAGAGATTCATTTAACTATCACGCATTACAAGAAAAGCATCAAATTCACACATTTAAAAGGCTGGAACCAGCCAGTTTGAAATTAACAAAAAATATTATTCAGTTGTCTAAATAGGTGCAGATTAAGTAGGAATAATACTCAAGTATAACTTTCGGGCTTTTATACTACGGCATTTTAATTAGAGGACATTAGTATTGGTCTATTACATACATATGTAAACATGTTCTAAATGTATTCAATCTTTCAGGTACCAGGAACATTCAATTGTTTCTTTTTTGAATACATCTACACTAAAACAAATTAAAAAGTGACATCCAATTTATTAAGGACCAAACTTGGCCACCCTCTAATCCCCATTTACAGTAAGATAATGCCAAAATTACTATATTTTAAAAGCAAGATATGAGTGTGGAAAGTTTTGTCCACTTAACCCTAACAACTGCAGAGCAGTGTGAAACAGTTACTTAATACTGATTGGTCCTTCACCAAAACCGCTACCTTTCCTTTTGAACTCCAAGGCCAGCTATGGCATGTTTTTTTTATACAGAACCTGTTGCCTCACACCTGTAACAGAAATTACAAATGTTAAAGGGTATCAACATCCTCTCTATTGAGAAATCATGCAGTCATATATAATATATAGATTTCTTCGTTGTTGTCTACTTTATATGTATGCTTATGGAGACAGCTTTGAAGAGGATGGCACAATATTCTGGTGATACTTTAAGTTTTGTATTTGGTGAATAAGTAACGTTGCTAATTTGCACACACATATACTACACTGCACGTCCTTGGTCCCCCAGCAACACACCTACCAGGTATGAAGTAGATCAGATGAGCAGTTCTCGAGGTATGCCAAAGACACACAGACCGACAGAAAGTGAATCCTTGCTAGTTAGATTTTTCAAATACTTTGGCTGCAGGTCAGTGGGCAGGAGATTGATAAGATGATGGGCTGGGGTCAGTAAAACACTAAGATCAAATTGTTGGCAGGTGAGAAAAACGGTCTGGAATGACCAGAGATTATTATAGCATGGCAACTGGAATGAGCAGGAGAGCATGGCACATGGACTAGACAATGGACTAGATAAAAACGGGACAGAGCAACTTGCAGGTTGACATTTTCTGTATCTTTATACTTAACTTTTCTTGAAAATGACCATTTGAAAAGTCAGTGCATTATTTCATGTGTTTTACAAGACATGAGAGCAGAAATTCAGAGGGGAAAGTAGCAGCTTTAAGCAATACTTACATAATGCTCTTTTTTTATGTCATTCATGGTGAATTATTGAAGCCCCACAATTATGTTCTTGACGGAAACAACCTCTCTAGCATTAGCCAGTAAGAAAATTGAATTGCTTTGTTGCCATCTAAATATAATTTTGCAAGCAGTACTGGAGTGTGTTCAACAGGGGGAGCTCACATGTACTGTGAAACACAATGTTTTTCTGATGTTATAGAGCCTCGGGGTACCTCTTATGAAACTTAAAAAACATCATTAGTTTGGAACAAAGGAGTTCATCCTAGCATTTTCCTTGTGTGGATCAGCCATGATGTCCTTACAAGTAAACATGTCCTCACAGAAAAAGTTTTGCCAAGGGTTGGTCCACACAAGCACAGTAAGACAAACTTCACACACATATATACACACAAACACAAACAAGCCATTGCCAAGAGGAAATCAATAGGTGGTGTGATGTTGATTTCTTCATGTGACTGAAATATGTTTTTTTTGGCCGTGAGAATCACAACTGAGAAGTTAACATATGTTGCATTCGAAGTGAATGTGTGAAGAGAGAGAGAAGGGGGATAGGAGTAAATGCAGACAGGGAAAATCAGGTTTAGGGGAGTGTGATTATTCACTTTGCACAATAACAACATCTCCTGAACATTAGAAGGAATTTAAGAATAATGGATGATTTCACTGAATAAAGACCATTAAATTAAAAGATAAAACAAGCTTTTACTGTCACTGATGCTCTGCTTTTGCTGCATATACTAAAACTCGTTACTACAACTACTAATGCCACTGCTAGTACAACTGCTACTGCTAATATAATAATACCATCATACTTTTGTCCATGTTGTATAATTGTAAAGGTGTGTTCGGATTGAGTTTGAATTTCTGCCTTGTGTTATTCTTGCAAATTTGGGGATATAGTCCATGTTCCGTCAGCCCAATGTTCTCTCAGCTCAGTGCCTCCAGCAGTGCCATGTCATTGTTCTGAGGGCCCACTGTTCTGAAAGCTCAATCGTCCAAAAAATGTCCCATTGGTAAAAAGCCCATTTGTCCATAAAAACTAAGGCCCAATATTCCGAAAGTCAATCTCTCTAAATACAACAAACAGAAGCACATGGCTTATTATTATGATGAATGAAATCACCGGACCTTCCCTGTCGTAAAACTTTAAAGGTATTACCGTGCTCTACTCTGCCTCTGATTGGCTTACCCTGATGTTTTTACCTTAACCCTAACCAATCTCATTCTTCTCACTAATGCCTAGAGCTAAACAACTCAACCAATGAAGGCGACGAGTACTAGCCAGGCTGTCCATCTGGCATCCGATATTGATAGCGAGATATCTCAAAAAGTTATGGACAGATTTTAAAAAGGGCCAAAGATGATGCTGAGGGAAAGTGGGGTCCTATTATGATGGGGAAAATATCAAAGGTGCTTAGCATAAGCCTGGGCTCTTTATTCAACCCCAAACAGCGAATGTACCGTCTGTAGAGATTGTAAACTAGCTATCTTGGTCTAATCTGCTGCTACCAAGAGTATTACTGCTGCAACCGCAGTTGTTACACTACGATAGCCACATACTTACATTAGATTATAACTAATTACTACCTTTATTTTATTGCTTGTGGTATTAACATTGACTGTAAATAGGAAGTGGACGTAATCATTTTGACATCACTCATTGGTTTGTGGACTGTCCCTTTGACCCCTCTTGTTAGGTGATTTTGCTGTCGCCATCTCTGATTACGGCCGTCGCCATGTTGTTTTTTTCCGCAACTAATGAACGAAAATTACCATATTTGGAATGAGGAAGAGTGACGTAGAGACACCGTATACAACTCTGGCAGCGTCAGCGTCCTGTCAATCACTGTAAGCCCGCCCTAAAGCATACTCTGCTTTATGGTCTATTGCTGCATATATATTTGACTCTAAATGGACCATAATTTATGAAATGAACATCATGCTGTATTGAAAAAGGCTTGAAACTAGAGATTGAGACCATAAACTCATGTTTACAATGTTTACTGAGGTAATAAATCAAGTGAGAAGTAGGGTCATTTTCTCATGGACAAAGATACAATCGGACTTCTGCTTGCAACCAGAGGAGTCGCCCCCTGCTGGTCAGTAGAGGGAGGGAATGCAGGTTTTAAATCACTTCTGCATTGGCTTCACTGGGCAGAACCGGAGGTTGCCGTCTGGGAATAAATCCAACTTCAGTCACTTTCTCTGTAAAATATAAACATCTTTAGCAGTCTTACTCCAGTTCTACAGGTGTTGCGGTTACAGCTCGAGGTAATAGCCGGTGATAACTACGGACCGCTTGCCTCAGTAATTAACCTTCCAACTATTAGTCGTGTTCAAACACGCAGCCTGTCGCTAATGCAGCACGCCCTGTTTAAAAAAGCAGTCTAGGTAATTGGATTTTTGGCATGAGTGGTCAGTCAGTGTGTGTGTGTGTGTGTGTGTGTGTGTGTGTGTGTGTGTGTGTGTGTGTGTGTGTGTGTGTGTGTGTGTGTGTGTGTGTGTGTGTGTGTGTGTGTGTGTGTGTGAGAGCGAAAGCGAGCAGGTAATTTATGTTTATGCTATGTGTGTTTAGAAATGGTAGAGAAATGCCAGATCCATATGAGAGGCTTCTGTTTATAATGTGTGAGGAAAAAGTAGAGGAAAAAACGTGTGAGCGAAGTTTAAGTGAGTGTTTTGAGAGTGTGTTTGAGAGAGCGCCTGACATTAGCTGGCTGGCTTTCAGCAGCCAATTTTACACAAAAAAAAAAGCAGGAAATTAACATTCCCACACAAAACGCCCCCGCCATTTCACCACAAACCTGCACCTGTTGAATGGTTGGCAGAGTATATGTGTGTGTGTGTGTGTGTGTGTGTGTGTGTGTGTGTGTGTGTGTGTGTGTGTGTGTGGGTGTGGGTGTGTGTGTTCCAGACACATACTAGGGGATTCTGCCCATATCTGGGCTCCAGACTAACTTTTTCCACTGGTAACACTGCTGCTACCAACTTTTACAGATGGTCGCACCCTTTTTTGGTACAGCATGGTATTAATCAGTCGTGGAAAGTAACTAAGTACATTTACTCAAAAACTCAGCTTGAGTACAATTTGGATGCTGATTTTTACTCCACTTAATTTCAGAGGGAAATATTGTAATTTGCACAAAATTTACTAATAATGAGTTTATGAAATAGAATGGATTGTTCTATAGTATATTAAATCACCCAACAGTATTGTAATACATTTAATTATCTCTATTGCAGACAGCCACAACATTTAATATGCATCTTCCATGTTGCTGCATCAATAATGATAATCCAATATTATAATATAAAAAAATGTCACAACTAAAGTGCCTATTTCTGCTTAGTAAGTACTTTTTACATTTATACTTTAAGTTCATTTTCATTAATTACTTACACACTTTTTGAATGCAGGACTTTTACTTGTAACATCGTTTTGGTTTAAATCAAGGCATTTGTACCTTTACTTGGTCTGAAAATCTCCAGAACATTATGATGCCTCTATATGACCTTCATAAGTACACAAGACAGTCAGCAAAAAGATTGGCTCTATTTTTTTATAGTTAATGCTTTTCATCAGTTCCGGCGGGCAGGATTCTTTCTGATTTAATCAGATGAAATCGTGCAAGTTCACCAGAAACTCATTCAGCTAATTCTCCAGCTGGGGCCTCCAGCAGAGACCAGTCCTCCTGGACAGAAAAAAAAGGAACCAGATCTTGCTACTCTTTGGCCTTCTGACTGCATCTAGGACTCTGCTGGATGGTGGAGAGCTGGGAGGCAACACTGACACCACGCTGCTCGAAGCCCCAGATGCATTGCTAGACCCGCTGGAGGGAAGGGTGGAACAGGAGAACCAGAACCAGGAGTGACTGTCAGACCCCGCTGCAGTAAAATAACAAATTGCAGCTTTTTAAATAATCAGCCTTTGACCGCTTAATTTTTGGAACACCGTAACAGTTAAATCGATTGTTTTGTAAAAAAAAAAAACGAGCGCATTTTAAGCTTTACACGGCTACCTACACCCAATGCCGTCTCAGCTGATGCTCTTAAAAAGAAAAACAGTAGCAGGTATGCACTTGCATGAATAAGTGAAATTTTAAGTTGCACACTCACAAAACTTTTACGCACATGCAATCCGCTTCAGTCTAGAGCCCTGCATATTCTAAGATAAATCAGCATCCAACACTTATACATGCAATCACATTATCATCGAGTATCTTACTCAGGGTGCGTTCGCAGCATTTTGTATCAGTGTGGATGCTCGGTAGTGCCGATGCTCATTAGTGTTAATTGCCGTGGGTCTATTAATAAATGACTGTTAGAAGGGGAAAGGTGGTTGAGAAAGATGCTTTGTCAGATTGACAGGTAGAGGATGTTATGGCGTTGGGTTTTGACGTGACTAGAAGTATTTTACATCCCCCGACGAGTGTCAAGAAGCTCCTTCACACTTTTGCACTGACAGCAGTAATGACTTGAAGTAGATAACATTCTTTGCTTATCACTTGCCTGTTTTTTTTTTAGGTCTATGACATGTTTGATATCGCTTTTCGCAATGAAGCTGTCAGTCATTCTGGCGTTACTTCTGAATCGAGTTTTTCAAAGTGCATTCTCAGTCGGCAAGCCTGTGTGCTTCTGTGTGCCGTTAAAGGCTAGAAGAGACCGTGGTGCGGAATGACAATGACGCCAACATTTGCATTTTGCTCAGTGTGTTTGTGCCAGATTCACATGCGAGCGTATGGCAAGTGAGCACGAGCGTGCACGTCTGTGTTTTAATGTGCGTGACAGCAGGTCTGAGGGTCGTAAAGCACCAATAAACCCAAACCTGAAATCATGAAGGAAGTGCCACGCTGGGACTGAGAGACGCGGGGGACACTAAAGCAGAAGGAGAGTTTGAACATCATCAGCACTGGGACGACATCAGCTCGATATAACACACAGACAAAGCGTCCTACGGTCTCTGACACCCCTGTGTGGACTTAGGCGTCCATAAACTTTTTGTTTTCTTTTACGACATGTAGCTTTTTACAAACTCACATCTTGTGTCCAAGTATTAATAAAAATGTACGCAACATTATTCTGAATTCTTATGGAGAAGTTTCCAAAGATACCACGTTTGAGGAAATGTTTCTGAATATATATCAGTATTTTGATTGGACAGTTGTACCATGGTTGCACTTTTATGGCAAATACTTGTTAATAGTTACTTTGAATGCCACAGTGGAATTTAACTCTTTTGCTCGTTAGTTCAAGTAATAATCCTTATGATGCTTATTACATTTGTTTTTGTTGATTTTTATGAAATCAAACCCTATTTTTGATGATGAAGACAATGGTGTAGAAGCGATGCTGTGTCTTTGTGGTAATCACATACAGGTGCTCTTCAGACCCCTAAGGTGTACTGTGCTTATTTCATCTTGTGAAGGGCTTATCGCATGGGCGGAATATGGTCTTAAAACATATAAAATTGATTCTCTTTCAAAAAAAAGAAGCCAAGGCACAGTGTGGGGTTTGTGCAAAATTACAATGCCTTTAAATGTATTTAAAATGGCCGACGCAGGTCTTTATCGGGGTCATTGCCATCAGCTCTTGATGCTATTCATGGTTCTGCAGTAGCAAAAGCAATAAATTCAATTATTATCTCTCTAAAGTAGTCCTTGTTATAGTGGCGGAGTCCGCCATTCCCTTGCCGGATTTAAATTTCGGTCACGCGCATCAGAGTATACAAAAAATGATGCATGTGTAGAATTTGACCAAATCTATATCAGCGTCACATCGTTGTGTTCACTCTTTTTACACCGTATTAACTCACTGCTAATGCACTGCTGCTGTTTTCACACTTTAAACTAGCGAAACACATGTTTGCCACAGCGGTTAGCGCTAACTACGGTCGTTCTTCGTCAAGATGAGTCAGTTCGTCAGATGGCGGTTGATCGTGTCGTGCTGGAAAAACGACCTGTTGCTCTCATGTTGTGCTCCTGACGACGTAGCTGCTCAAGCTCTGTTTGCAACAAATGGCACTCTTTGTTACCATGGCAACCATGAAAATTGCCAAATAAACAAGGACTTAAAACTTTAGGGACACTTTTACACTTTTCTTCAGTTAGTTGATCACTCGCCACTTGGAGTTACACAGCTGGTATACACAGGGTTTATTATAGCTTTTATCCTGAAAATGCTGAGCTCTGAGCAGTAATGTAAATGAGCCAGAAATCCAAAACAATGCGCTAAAAGAAGCTAAAAAGGCTCTGTAGAGCTGCATGGCATAGAAGGACCTGTAACAAGTTGTCATTTAATTTAACCATAATTTATGCATGAATACATAAGTACTAAATCTCAACTGTTTCTGTCGCCTTATCAAAGGAAATTAAGAAAGGTGTGCACGTTTGTGTTTAGTCAGTGGCGTCACACGTGCACATACATACGAAGACGGTCGCACCTGTTCTAGCGAAACCCTGGCAGAGTTTTGTTGTGCCTGTTCGTCTGCTTGCCAATTTGTAGCGTTCCCCCGTCCGTCTCCGCTAATAGACTCTGTGACGGAGCCAGAGGTTCAGCGCGTCTTAAATCACTCCGCCGGTCCAACTCTGACAGTGTGTTCTGTGATGTTTAATTAGGAATAATGGTTTCTAATATTCCACCAATTAGGGCCTGTCTCCCGCTCAGTCAGGGGAGTTGTGTTAAGTGAAGAAAAGAGGCAGGGAAAAGAAAAAGGCAGAAAACTCGAATGAAATGACTGTATAGGTAATGCCAGGATGGTGCCCCTGGGGTTTTTATTTCAGTAAAAAACTGGCACTGCTGATGGATTTCTGACTAATGATTCATTTAAGCTCTTCTCGGAGGAAATTGCTAATTAAAATGAGGCTGAAAGTCCAACCGTTCAAACCAGCAAAATATGTTTAAAAGGAGGACATTTTAAAAGGGGCTACTGGTAGTTACCTGTATGTGTGTGGAGGAGCTGCTTAAGGTAGCGATTCACAAAGGCTGGTCGGCGAACTACATAATGTTAAATCGTTCTGCAGCCAGAGAATCTGCTGTGTTATGGTGCCAATGCCTGAGTGGGTCTCTAATGTAACGTCTGCTAAATCAAACATTGAAGCTTCTCAGGTCACTCTTAAACAAACTTTTAAAACTGTTGTATCAAAAGCTCAATGAGGAATTTCACAGATTACTGGCGTTTAAATTTTGTTGTTTGTTGGGACTTTCTGGGAAACAAGGACATTTTTGGGAAATGATCACATTTGTTTTGAAAGTAAGGACATTAAAGTAAGAGAACATCTTTGGAAAGTGAGGACATATTTGGGGGGAGACAACATTTTTGGTAGGTGAGGACATATTTGGGGAGGGACAAGGCTTTGGGAAAGTAAGGACATTTTGGAAAGGGGAATTTTTTGTAGTCATGACAATTTTGGAAAGTGTGAGCATTTTGGGGGATCGACGATACTTTTGGAAAGGGAAGACATTTTGGAATAAGAACTTTTACTTAAAGTCAAGACATTGTGGGAAAGTGTTTTTTTGGGGGGGAGTGACAAATCTATGGTAATTTGGGGAAATTTTGGAAAGAAAGGGCAAATAATGAAAATTTCACCAAAAGAGCAAACAAGGTATTCATGTTTGATGATTCTGCAAAACACAAAGTACACTAATAACCATAACCTGGTAATGTCTGGAATATCCACAGAACATTGTTTAGGGACATATTGCAATGACAATATCCAATGTTGTGAGTGTTACAAAAATGTAAATAAATAACAAAATAAAAACTTATTTTTTGGGGGGGTCCTATTATTGAAGTTATACTATATTTGTTTCGGAAAAAAAGATACATGAAAAAAAGTAACAAATTAGGAGAGCAACAGAAAAGAGATAAATTGTTATTAGAGTTGAAATAGTATTAAGCATTGTATCCTTACTAATAATTTAATTCTATTTCAGTATACAATACTGTTTACCATTTAAAATGTATGCAAGTCATTTTCAGAAAAATTGTGTCTGGGCTGTTTCTGTCTTTTTATTGTTCTACTTTTAAGCAAGGTTTGTTGATAAAAGCAGCAGTGCTGTTTCACAATGAAACGCTCCGATTTCTGTTTCCCTTATTGGGTCACTGAAGGCTTTTGTCCCATAAATAGGACCAAGCACACACACACACACACACACACACACACACACACACACACACACACACACACACACACACACACACACACACACACACACACAATGCCCACACAATGCCCACTGCTGTCTAAAGCAAAAACATAGGAACAAACAAACAAATATAAAAAGAAAGAAAGAATCACCTAGAACGGATTTATCAGCCCACTGAGAGAGAAAGAGGATGTTGTGTTTTAGAATGTCCGCTCAGTAAAAGTAGGTCACACACGCACACATGCACGCACACACACACACACACACACACACACACACACACACACACACACACACACACACACACACACACACAGTGTCTGACCTGGACCAAAAAAAATACAGCTACATGCAAACACATTCACATAGGCCTACTCTATATGTGCTGTGTTGATTTCTTTTTTTTGCCTTGTTTTTCTTGATTGTTCAAAGTGACCAGTTTCAGGTTTGCACCTTGTGAATGAAGACATTTTTACTTTTTCTTTTTTTTTTGATATTTAGGACATTTTTAGAAAATCTGAAATTTTGGGGGAAAGCAGGGACATTTTTCTATAGTGGTAACATTTCGGGGTAAGTTCAGGACATTTTGCAACAAGGACATGTTTGGAAAGTGAGGACGCATTAGGGTAGGGCACCATTTTGGAAAATTGAGCGCATTCTGAACAACTTTTTGGAACGTAGTAGTAATCTTTTTTGGAAGTTTGGACAGGTAGGGAAATAAAATTATGTCATAACCCTCGTGGTCCATCTCGTAGGGAATTGTTGTGATTATTGGGAATGTTCCAGGTGTTTCAGGTGTACGCCTTGTGAGTGAAGACGTTTTAGTTTTTGGGACATTGAGGACACATTTTAGAAAGTTAGGATATGCTTTGAAAAGTGAGGAGGTTGTGTCCTCGTGTCATCGAAGTGCTGTTTGAGGTTCATGACACTAAGGTTAAAGGTCAACATTACTCTTTATAACATAGTTCATAGTTTAGTCCATTATTTCTGTCAGTGATAAAGCACCACTTCAGAGATTGGACATGAGGAGTGTCCGGTCTGCCAAACAGGTGTATTATGTCTTCTGTCTTTGTCAAGTCTGGTAAGAAACCTAATGATGTCATAGTGATGTCATCAGGGTCCATATGGCTAGGGCTTGAGACCTAGAGACAGCTTCCCCATATGGAAGACAAATACAGTTCAAGTGCGGCATATGTTCATCTGCACTTCAGTCGACAACATGTTGGGAAAAATCTGGTAAAATTGACAAAAAATTTAACAAAAGCAAACACATTTCTACAAAAACTGCACAGGAAGTATCTGTCGTTTCCAGGGCGCACTTGATAAATGTTTTTTTGGTGACATTTTTTTTTACTTTACCAACGCCTAATAAAAGGTTCACAAACCATCTGTTTCTGTTTCCCCCGATGCCTTGCCCAAAGGTCCCCCCCATCCTGGGACTGGCACCACGCCCAAACACATCCATCCATCCATCCCTCTCCCCCCCGACCCACTTCCTTTCTTTCCTTACTTCCTCCCTCCCTCCCTCATCTCCCTCTCGCTTTCCCTCACCCACTTCTGTCTTCTTCCTTCTCCCTCGTTTCCTCCCTTGCCTTTCGGTCTCTCTCCTTCTTTCTCTTCCCTTCTGTCTCTGCACTCATTCCCTTCTTTCTATAAACTTTCCTCCTTCCTCACTCTTCTGTCCCTGGCTGTGTGCTTCTTTTCTGCCATTTTTCTTTTTTCTTCCCTCGCTCTCATCTGTCTCCTTTTTACAGCTCCTTATTTTCTCTCTGCTACCCTCCCTCCTCCTCACCCCATTCCACCTTTTCCTCTTTTTTCTTCTGTCTTCATCGTCTATCTCCCCACTCCTTTTCTCACCATTTTTATTCTTCTTTCTCTCACATTATTTGTCTCCCGTCTTTCTCCTTTTCTGTCTTTTCTCCCTCCCATGTGTATGCCTGTATGCCTCTTCTTCCTTATCTATCTTTCATCCCCTTTTCCTCTGGTCTTCCCTGCTCTTCTCTCCTCTGATTCCTCAATCATTCTTTTTTTTCTTCTTCCTTCTCTCCTGCTCCCTTCCCTTTTTCTCCTCACCTAGTATATTTTGCTCATCCTTCATCCCTCATTCCTACACCCCCCCCTCTCTATCCCTTCCTTCACCTGCTCCCCCTCTCTCTTCTGGATTCCTTTCCTATCCATTTAAACCTCTCTTGCCCGTTATGCATATTCATAAACCTGAAAACATTCCCATCCAATAGCGTTTAATCCCTCCCTGTATTAGTATGTGTGTGTGTGTGTGTGTGTGTGTGTGTGTGTGTGTGTGTGTGTGTGTGTGTGTGTGTGTGTGTGTGTGTGTGTGTGTGTGTGTGTGTGTGTGAAGGGTTAAGAGGAGAAAACACACACACTGACACACACACACACACCTCCTCCTCCCAAACATCTAGCAGCTGGCCGACAGATGGGGCCCGCAGCCAAAAAAGCAGCAGCGGCAGCGCCACAAAAATAAAAATTTACAAGACGCCAGTGGAATTTATTTAAGGACGGGGGGCTGCACCTCCTCCTCTCCTTTTTTCACTTCCCTCCATCACCGCCTGTCTCCCTCAGTGCCCAAAATATGTTAATGCACATGATTCTAAGGCCTAATCAAAACCTATATCTTCATCTGCACGTCTCCCTCCTTCACTCATTCACTTCAGTTTGCGCTTTATTTTTTTACTCTGTTTTATTTTATGTTTGCTTTGTCTTTTCTCTAAGCCCTTTTTAAAAGATATGCCTCTTCAGTCCCCTAATATATCTTCCGATGAAACTTTGTGAAATACCCTCACTAGAATTAAAGAAGACAGAGGACAAAACTTGAGACAATTTGACGAAAAGGGACGACGTACTGAATAGTTGTATCTATTATATTATTTTGTCCACCCATTTATATCAAACAGCAGCACAACTGAACATGGGAGGATCTACTGAAGGACTGTTGTATTAAATAGATTTACCTGATAATCTGGCAACTGGGTGTTGAATGTACACAGAAGAAGAGATAAACGAAGCAGTGCATTGATATGGAATTTGCGAAAATAATCCAAAATGTTCTATTCTGCAGTTTGACTGGCTTTAGTTTCTTTTTTTGTTGCTTTTCACTTCCTCCTTGCTATTTCCCCTTCAGTTGTTCTTTATGTTTCTTTTTAAAGGACCATACCAGCTTTTAGAAAAGTACCTGCTGGTTTCAGGTTATTTCACAGCTTCTGTTACTGTACAACAATTTCAAATTATGTTTTACTTCCAGTCTTATTTTTTTCTTTTAGTTTAAAAGACTAACAGTCTCAATGTTATACTGATGCCTCTATATGACCTACATCAGTAAACAAGACCATCAGAGAGAAGACTGTATATTTCTATATAGTTATTCTTAATCCCTGTAATCAGATCTGATTCCCCGTGAAATCAGACAAAACGGTTTACGGCACCCAGGTTCACCAGATTCTCCTTCAGCTCGGACTAAAATGGAAATTTGACAGATTCCAGATCTGGCTTCTCTGCTCCACATCCCTCAACATAATCTCCTCCTGCGGCCAGGAGCAGAGCTTCACTTCGCTGCTCCAACGGTCAACACCGGCACCACGCTGCTGGAGACCCGGCCATACTGCTGGAGGGGAGGGAGGCACGGGAGAACCAGAACCTGGCCCTGCTGCAGTAAAATTTGAGGTTTTCTAAAGGGACTCTGGTGCTTGGAAACATTAAATTTGTCCCCAGGAACCACCACTATCAACACATTTAAATTAAGTTTTAAATAACGTAGTTCGGGAACAATGACCACGCCCTGAACACCTAACTGGCTCTGCACAAAGTATTTAAGCATGATGAATCCATCCACTTCCTCCCTGACTCTGTTTTCTCATGACGCCAGAATCGCAACAACAAGAACCCAAAACCACTTACCCAGCACCATGGACCAGGAACTCTTCCTCAACCCTTCTGACAACGAGCTGTTCGAAGAACACGAGCTCACCCCCGAAGTCCCGAGGCTCCAACCTTCTCCCACCATCCTTCGTCGCCAGCAACCTCGGCTACGTTCCACCAGCCACGTTCCTCGTGGCTCCCGACATTCATCCCCGGACAACTCCGAGGCCGTCGGCCCCTCGCCCTCCATCAGCCCCAGGGGGAGAACTCGACTTCGGCGCGCGAGGGACATCGTCCCTCCCCGAAGCCGCTCTCCCATCCGCTCGAGATCCAGGCGCTCGAACGACGGGCAAAACCGCCCCGACCCTCCTCCACCACGCCGACTCTCCAACAGCCCCAACACGTCCCACATCTCCAAGTGGACAGTCGCCCGTTTAAAGAACGTACTCACCCAGCGCAACGTCCCGTTCAATAAATCCGACAGGAAAGCTAAACTGTTCAAACTTTTCACGGACTCCCAACACAACAACACTCAGCAAACCTCCCGAGCACTTCCGGATTCCCGCTGCCGCGTCAGCCGCTACGCCGATGACGTCACGACGCATCCGACGGCCGGGGAATCCCCGTCAGCCACAGCAGCCCCCCAGAGGGCCAGGTCGTACCACAGCAAACCCTCTCTGCCCCAGAGACATCACATTCTGCACTCGTTTTCCCCCAATCTACACTATCAACCCATGCACATGCATCCTTTCATCCCAACATCCTTTCCTCTTCTCTCCCTCCTGCCTTTCCTGCACCATCTACCTTTGCCAACTTTGCTCCGCCCTATATGAATCCACCTACCTCAGCTGCTCAGACAGTTCCAACAGCAGGGGCCCATAGCGGAGCAACCGGCCAAAACCTATTTTTTCCTCCTGTTTCTGCTTTTCCCCCTCCCTACCCCTACCCCCACCCCCACCCCTACCCCTACCCTCCCCTTCCCTATAACCCATATGCAACTAACATAACCCATCCTACCCCAAATGCACCCCCTTTTTTCCCAGGTCAGCCAGCAAGCAGCGCAAGCTTCTTTCCAACCCATCTCCCTCCACCCACCAGCTTCAGCTTAGCCACAGCATTACCCCCAGTACGCCCAGCATCTGCTCGACCATCACCCGTGTCACTCACACTCCGGCAACAGATTCTAGCCGGTAATTACGTCGACCTCGCCCAACTAATCCACCCATCCACATGCAATCCCCACATCCCCAGGGAATTGCAAACCGCTTTCGGCCCCATCGAGCTCAAACAGCCACTCCCCACCCGCTCCAAGGAACTCACAACAGCCGAATTCGCCTATTCTTTCTCCCTTTTCCGCGACACCATCTGCTCGGTTTTTCCCGACCGCAGGCCCGAACTGGACGACTATTTGTCGTTAATCCTAGACCTGGCCTTGAGGTTCGGCGGCAACGGTTTTTACTCCTACCATGTTCTCTTCACATCCGAAGCCGCCGCTCGAGTGCAGCAGTTCAACCAGGGAACTTACTGGGGTACACTAGACCCCGAATTATATTGCAGAGTCTTTGCAGCTCGTTCCTCCCTTAACTGTGAGTCCTGTGGCGCACCTTCCCATCCAGCCACCACATGCACCCTCACAGCCCCCCTGCCTTCCACAGCCGCTCCTAGAAGACGGAGCCCCTCCGGTTACCGCAGCCTGCCTCCATCATTTCCCCCACCATCCATCATCCCAAAACCAGCCACCAACCAGCCAACAACCACCGGCCCTCTCCCCAAAGGGGTAGACAGGAGAGGCAGACCAGTCCTCTTCCAGGGCGGGAGAATGGTCTGCAACAACTTTAACGATTTAGGATGCAGCACCTCTAGCTGCCGCTTCCTCCACACCTGCTCCTTCTGCGGAGGTGCCCACTCCAGACCAACCTGTTCCCACAACCCCACCAAGCACAGCCTCTGTAAGTACCTCAATACACCAATCAAGGTCCAAGCTCTAGCTTCCGCCTTACAGAACCACCCAGACCGCCAGTTCACCAGCTTCCTAATACAAGGGTTCACACACGGCTTCCACCCAGGTTTGCAGGTTAAACCAGAGCAGTCCCATACATGCCATAATTTGAAATCCGCCATTTCCGAGCCCGACATTGTCGACAAACTCCTGGCTCAGGAAGTCAAAAACTCTTTCATGATCGGCCCTCTCCATAGCCCACCTTTCCCCTTATTCAGAATCAGCCCCATCGGCATAGCTACTAGGAAATACTCAGGAAAAAAGAGACTTATAATAGACCTCTCATCCCCCCACGGCTCTTCCATCCCAAGCATCAATAGCCTAATCCCGAGCCCGGACTACTCCATGCAGTACACCACAATCACCAACGCCGCATCCCTCATTCGCCTCGCAGGCCAAGGAGCCTGGTTGGCTAAAGCGGACATCATCAGCGCCTTCAAAGTTCTTCCGATCCTCCCCGAATTCTGGCATCTTTTCGGCGTCCATTGGAAAGGCTCTTATTACTTCGCAGTGCGCTTGACCTTCGGGTGCAAGAGCAGCCCAAAAATCTTCGACTGCTTAGCCGAAGCTCTCTGCTGGATCCTGACCAACGTTCATAAACTTCCGTACGTCATCCACCTCTTAGACGACTTCCTCACCGTCACGCCACCTTCCTCACCCCCAGCACACGGCCTCAACACTTTAACCTCAGCGTTCAAGGAACTCGGCGTTCCTCTGTCTCCAGAGAAAACCGTAGGCCCCAGCACCTCCCTCGAATTCCTCGGCATCACCCTCGACTCAGTTTCACTCCAAGCATCCCTACCTACCGAAAAAATCAATCGGATCTCCTTACTCATTTCAAATTACCTCCTGGCCCCCAAATGCACCAAACACCAACTCCTTTCACTGTTAGGCCACCTCAACTACGCCATTCGCATCATCCCCCAAGGTCGATCCTTCTTGTCCCACCTCCTTTCAGTCGCCGCCTCTGTCCCAAATCTCCATGGCCACGCCTCTCTGGACAAAGCTTGCAAAACGGAGCTAAAACTGTGGCACCAGTTCCTCTCCTCATGGAACGGCATCTCCTTATTTTACGATGACCACGTCACCAAGCCGGAAGACATCCAGCTGTTCACAGACGCAGCCCCCTCCATCGGCTTCGGCGGCTTCTACGGCAGCAAATGGTTCTCAGCCGAATGGGCGCACGAATTCTCATCCCTCACCCCTTCTTCGGCAATCTCTGAAATGTATCCGGTAGTCATAGCAGCCATTCTTTGGGGCCGGGAATGGTCCAAAAAGACAATCGCTTTATATTCAGACAACAGCGCCGTCGTAGACATCATTAACAAAGGACGGTCACATTGTCTAGACATAATGCAGTTCATGCGTAGACTCACCTTGGTTTCGGCCCAGCACCAATTCATCATCCAAGCCTATCACATCCCAGGTCACAAAAACTCCATAGCCGACTCACTTTCTCGTTTCTCTTTACAGAAATTCAGACGATTGGCGCCAGCCGCGGACCCTCTGCCAACTCCGGTCCCACCGTTTTCAGCCACCATCTTCAACTGACCCCGCTACTAGAACACCTAATCTCTGCCTCCCAAGACGCCATCCTCAACAGCGTCGCCCCCAGAACACTCTCATCATACCTCACCGGATGGAATAGCTTTAAAGCCTTCCACGCTTCCCTCGGCCTTCCATTCCCCTCACTCGACGTCCTGACCCTCACGAACTTCATCACGTTCGCCCATTCACTCCTCAAGATCAAGCCTTCCACTATACGGGTCTACATAAGCGGAATCAACTTCTTCGCCAAACTTTCCTCAGGCACTCCTTGTCCAGCCGCGTCCCACTCACACATCACCATGTTACTCAAAGGTCTCCGTAAAGCCGAACCACACCCCACGCCTAAACGTCTGCCCCTCACCTCGGACCTCCTTACTCGCTGCATCCAAACACTCCGTTCAGGCTACCTATCCCCCTTCATGGACAAAGCATTGGAGTCCATGTTCTTGCTGGCCTTCTTCGGCTTCCTGCGCTGCTCGGAATTCACCGCTCAGAACTCTGACCACCATCCATCGCAACACGCCACCATGTCCGACATCTCCATCCACCATCCGGACACCATCATCTACCACCTCAAACGCAGCAAGACCAACCAGTCTGGTCCGCCCCAGCCCATCTACATCTTTCGACTAAACTCATACCTAAGTCCATTCGAACCCATATGCGACTACATAAGCGCAAGATTAGCCAGCGGAACTTCCCCACAGGACCCGCTTTTCATCACAGAGACAGGCAAAGGGGCCACAAGAACCTGGTTTCACCACCACTTCCGCCAAATCCTCCATAAATCCGGTATACACCCGGAACATTACTCAGGCCACTCATTCCGCATCGGGGCCGCCTCCACTGCTTCAAGCCAAGGAATCCCTGACCACATCATCAAGACCCTCGGCCGCTGGTCGTCCCCTGCGTACCTCACCTACATCCATTCCAACCTAAACGACATCAGAAACGCACACCAGCACCTGTCCTCCTGAAGCTGTCTTTTGGGGACTCTGCGCCACCTGGCCTTCCGGAGAGACAGCCCCCACCCAAGAGTCTCCAATCCCCCTGTTCCTGCCAGCCACCGGGCACCATCGCTCTCCTCCCACCATCAGTCATCAACCTTCTTTACCCTCCCTGCTTCTCTACCCTACACCCCTCCTTCCCTCACCCTCCATCCCTTACCCTCATCCCTTCCTCCCTCGACCCCTACCCCCCATCCCTCGACCCCTACCCCTTCATCCCTCGACCCTTATCCCTTCATCCCCTCATCCCTCCAACCCCTTCCCTAACTCATCCCTCTGACTCACATTCGTAATAAATCAGTCATAACCTATCTCGTGATAAGCGTGGTCTTTGTTAGTGAAATAGGCTTATTATCATCATGTGTCCATCCTCATTTTCTCCATCTCTTAATTTCCGACTGTCCTCCTTCATCCTTTTCTTCATCCTGTCCTTTCTGTCTGAATCGCTTTAGTGCTGAGTGTATTTTAAGTTCTATAAATGAAACATTTCCTCGATCCATCTGCCACAGTGGTAAAATGTTTCATTTATTCCTCCGTCAGGTCCTCGTTTTTTACCCCCTTCTCGGTCGGTGTGTTCGGCTGCTTTTAATCAGAACGTGTGTGTGTGTGTTTGTGTGTGTGTGTGTGTGCTCTGCACTCTCTGTGTGTGATGTATTAGAACCAATCTCAATTTTAAGGAAAATTTGCTCAGCCCTCCCTTCCATTTACTCCATTCACTCCATTAACACCCATAGCCGAACACACACAGACACACACACACATGCACACACACACACACACACACACACACACACCGAACACACACACATTCAGAGCAGCAGACGGAAAGAGGAGGGGGAGTAAAAATGAGGTGGAAATTGGAGTGAGACGATGTTTTTAGTGGTGCAGGTGGATTTTCTTTGGCCAGATGACCTCTCTCTCTCTCTCTCTGTCTCTCAGTATATGTGTCTGCCTCACTCTGCCTCGCAACCCTCACCCTGTGACTCCCTCCCCTTCCATTGCAAACATCAATGGAAAAGGGCACAGAGGGTAAGAGACGGAAAAAAAAGGACAGAGGATATGAATGATGGAGGAAAAGATGATGAAACCGAGCAGGAGATGAGGGAAGAGAAAAAGGAGGGAATGGGGGAAAATGATAAGGGAGGAAAGATGAGGGACATGGGAGCGGAAGGGATAGAAATAACAGGAGAGGAGACTAGAAGGAGACTCAACCCCAGGGGGCACTGTTTGTCCTTGTAGCAACTACACACACACACACACACACACACACACACACACACACACACACACACACACACACACACACACACACACACACACACACACACACAAACACACACACTCAGATACACACGCACTCACAGGGAGAAACTAAACGAGAGGAAAACACAAGTGACACATAACTTCGGTAAAAAATAAACCAACTTCCAGTCAGTTCATTGTTTCCTGTTGTCAAGTTGTTTTACACACCAAGTCGGAAAAAGCAGATAGAAAACACTTGCAATGGGAAGTGGTTGGATATTAATACTACCTGTTCATTGTGTACAGACTCATATTTAATATGCCATGCTCATAACTATAATATTATTATTCATTTATCATAGTTGTAAAAAATATGTATCTTTTATTATTATTGTTATTATCATTATCATTATTTTTTATTTAATTAATTATTATTCTTATTATCATTTATTGATTTGAACTTACACTCCATGACAATACAGCGGTGGCAGGAATTTTCACATCCTTTGCCTAATGTAATAATACTCAATATTTTTGTATTTCCTTAATTTATTTAATGACTTATTAGTGATGCAGTAATGTATAGGTAGCATTTCACTGTTGAGGTGGGGCTGCTTTATTTACTGGTATTTTCATCTAAAAGGATCCATTTTATGTTTAAGTTGATAATGAGTTTAGCTTTGCATGTTAAATCGTAATAGAAAAAGCCCTGGATTTATATCTGCAATGTAGTGAAGTAGAAGTATAAAGTAACACAAAATGAAAGTCTTGAAATGCTACTGAATAGTAACAGTAGTTGAGTCAAGAGCAGATATACAGAAGACAGAGTAAATAAATAGAGCAGCACATAGAATGCATTATAGATATACAGTTTATAGCCCCTCTTGTAGCTTTTTGAGGCTAAAGCTTTGTCTAAGTACTTGAGCTGAATGCTAACATCAGCATGCTAACCATCAGACATGCTCACAATGATGATACTAACATGATAATGTGTAGCATGTTCACCATCTTAGTTTAATTGGTTCTCAATTTGACAATTTTTTACCACTGGAGAATTGATAAACAAGAAATGCCACATTTAGAGACCAAAACCAGGAGGAACACCATTGAAAAAGCCATGCTGTGATTTGGTATCAAATACTTTTGACATTTGGATATTTTTGCAAGAATATCATTTTCAGCGATTTGATGGCGAGCATTTCTTCTCAGAAACCCCTTTATTATCAATATACCTATAATATATAGCCATACATACTCTGAATGCTCTAGATCTCTAGTTTGTGGTTGTAAAGTTTCAAGAGGCTGTGATTATCCGAGAGGTCACAACGGGTCACTTTATACAGTGTTGCCAAGTTTTTAAAAAAATGGTGTACTATAGAGACTAACATTATCACACATTAAGACAACTGAGCTTATTTAACCCTCCAAGTCTCAGCTTTTCAGTCATAGCCAATTCCTGCAATTCCAGTAATGTTTTATGACCCCAGTATGGAGAAATAATCGAAACACTATTTGTATAAAAAAGGAAAATATAACACATTTATAGTGCAGGGGGTTATCATAAAATGGGCATGTCATCTAAAGGGAAGACATGCAAGGACCCATAGAACCCATTTTCATGCACATATTATGAGATGAAAGGTCAAGGGACCCCTTTGAAAATTGCCATGCAAGCTTTGTTCTCGCCTAAATTCCCGACAAGCTAGCAGGAACCAATGGATCTCTTAGATCGCCTAATTTTAATATGATACCAGAATCTTCACTTTAAAACTTATCCTGCTAAAGCATCTGAAAGACAGTGGGCAATTTCATTGAAATATATCTCCAGATGATGAAGTCTTTGGATTTAAATGACTTTTGAAGATAGTCTGACGCAAACTAAGAATTTTATATACAGTCAGTTTTTTCACTGTGAAAAAAAAACATGCAAGCATGGCTGCTGTCAAACATTCTGTTACGAGTGCATGAGATCAGGTGTGTTTATTTTGTAGACCTTTTCATCCCTTCCCCCTGCTGCCCACCTGCGCTGCACCTGACGTCAACCCCACTGAGATACGCACCCGGTGGTCAACATAACAAACACACATACAGGCAAATAAGCGTGCAAACGCACACACACACAACAAACACCCAAAACACCCCTGAGCTACACGGTACAGAACGCCAGCATCATCAAATCTGTCTCCCATTTGAATTCTTTTCAAAGCATTTATTCTTTCAGAGACGTTCAAGGCAACTAGAACCCAACTTGTGGCACACACACACACACACACACACACACACACACACACGCACATTTTTGTCCCCATCTGGTCACCATTCAGCAGGATGTGTGCTCTCTCTGTAGCTGTGTGTTGAAGCGGAGACCCTCACAACCCTCAGTCAGCTCTGTTCTGCAAAGATTCACTTTTTGATCTCTGACCTTTAATGGCCTCTTTTGGTGGCTGGCGGAAACTGCAGCAAGATTTCCAAACGGATTTCCTGCACTTGGAACCGGACTATAGTTCTGTGTTTGAATTGTTTTATTTTATTACCTCCGCCAAAAAGATTATGTGTTCGGTAAGGCTTGTTTTTTCTTTCATTTGTTTGTGTGCAGGATTATGTAAAAAACTACTGGCCCCATTTATATGAAACTTTGTAAAGCGGATCACATTCACTTTGCGGATACACATTATTTTTTAACTCATGGAAACGGCCTTGGCCGAGGTCTGCGCTCTCTGAGTGCCCTTCTAGTTATTTATTATGATCATAAAAAATGATTGGTTCAGAGCAATTTAACTGCAACACTCACTGCAGATATGGGCGCAATAGTAAAGCAAAGTAAATGGAATATCAAAAAAATTCTGATATCAGATGATAAAATGGATCAGTTTCATCTTCGTGCGTCCGGGACAGAGATCAGTCTATGATATGTTTTGCCTAGTTAGAACAAAGACTAGATGCAGGGGGAAAGTGCTAGGTTAGTTCCATCAAAAACAAAAAAGACAATAAGAAAATTCCACTGCAAACTCTCTAATTTTCAGCCAATCTTTATTCCTGGAGGTTCTGATGAACATGATAGCGCTGCCATTATCAACAATAATATTGCCAAAATTAACTATCAGGCTAATATTAATTTCAGTGCACTTATTATGTAGGAATTGTATCCTAATCACAAGGCCACATATTTATTTTGCTCATTAGCAAACATATTGCTAACAGCCTCCACCCTGGTTGACTCCTTCATGTTCCCGCTGGATGAGAAACAGTTTCCATTGGTGTTTGTTCACTTCGTTCCCGCCTCCTTTACGTGCAGCCAGGTGATTACTGGAGTGCATCTTAGATGAATCAGAAACAGAGCAGTGTGCTTAGTCAGAAGAGAGAGAAATATTACTACTTCTCAAAGAACACAGTCATTTTGGAAATCTTTTGAATTTGATCAAAGTTTGGAACTTGAGAAGCAATCTACATTTTCTTTTTCTTTTCATACTGTCCCCCGCCGCCTGAATTTTGTGTTTTACATTACATAAATAGAAACATTTGCACCATACATTGGTGCATAAAAGTTAATCAGAATACAAGAATGCGTTTGACGGTCAAGATTCAAATTGTCATTCAAAAATACTGTGTGGTATGAACCCTAAATTATCTGTATGAAATGAGTCTCTGTTTGGATCCAACCTTTTTAACCCACTTTGCATCCACAGGTGACTTTCCCTTGACTATAATTAATTTGTGGCTTGATGAGTGTTTGTAAGTGTGTGTGTGTGTGTGTGTGTGTGTGTGTGTGTGTGTGTGTGTGTGTGTGTGTGTGTGTGTGTGTGTGTGTGTGTGTGTGTGTGTGTGTGTGTGTGTGTGTGTGTGTGTGAATGCCCAGGGGCCCAGGATGACAGGATCTAAAAAAAGCACCTTTTTTGTCTGCTTCCAAGCAGCCACCTGTGGACAGCACTGTGTGTGTGTGTGTGTGTGTGTGTGTGTGTGTGTGTGTGTGTGTGTGTGTGTGTGTGTGTGTGTGTGTGTGTGTGTGTGTGTGTGTGTGTGTGTGAGAGAGTGTGCAACATGCATGTGTGTGTATCAGTATGTTTTCATTGGACGTCAACGGTGTGGTTTGTCTGTTTCGCTAAGTTTTGTGTATTTTTTTTGAGGGTTTTCATGTCCCTCTTTACAGTTTTGTGTGTTTTAGTGCACGTTCTCATATTTGCCCCCACTCTTTCTGGTTTCCCTGAAATGGGATCGGTGGGTTACTTACGTAACTGAGCGGTTCTCCATGCAGACTCCAAACCAAAATAGTAGAAGAGACTTCCCAGAATTGCAAATGGTGCTAAAGAAAGCTGAAAACCAGTGAACACGACGAACGATTTGTACAAATAAAGAGCATTTCTTGGAACATATACTGTTAAGAAACAATAAATCATTTGAACATCTCACTTAAAATTCTCAAATAAACATAATTTCTCCAATAAGAGTTAGAGGTCTGTTTTTATAACTGAAAGCCCTCTAGTGGTGGTTTCAGTGGGCCACCTTATCCAACAAGTGAGAAAAAATAACTGGGCTGTTAATATGTGTTTTGCCACTGTTAGCTGCACTGATCAAAATATATATTTTATCCCCAATAGTTCGGAGCTTATACTGGCGTGATATGGTTTCCCGCAGTGGCCAAATAGGTTTGTCTCATCCTGATGGTGTGACGTGATTGGTTTGGTGATATTCAAACGTAACAGGTCATTGATATTATGCATTTTAATGTGACACTTTTTATTTATGTGATTTCTTAGGCAAATTCATATTAAAAAATAATTAGCTTTGCATATTCCCAAAGAACTACATTGTAATTTAATTGAACCATTTGGAAGTAGCTCTGTGGCTCACTAGATGGCGCTCTGAGGCGCACCTGTAGGCACTGGTTGAGAAAGTGTTCTTTGTACTGATAGCTGTAGAGTATCTGTAAAGTAAGGGTTCTATAGTGTAGATTGTTAATGAGTCAGTTGATGTTGTTTTAGTTATGCACTGTGTTCAACTGTATTAAATTCATCCCGTTATACAGATTTTACAATAAAAGTACAGTTCTTGATAAACTGCACATGTAAAAATCATCTTTTCACTGAATTTGACGTTCTTTTTTTTCCTCAACAAAATGTGTAATGGAGAAAATAAGAGTTGTGTAGACCAGAAATGTGGATGTGTGTGTGTGAAGTGCCAGGGTAGTCCTCACCCTCTCTCACTCCTCTCTCCCATCTCCCTGTGTGTTGACGTCAGTATCGGTGGTGAACCAGACCACAGTGGCTGCCTGCAGAGCCCTTTGATCCCCACTCTACTCTATTAGAGCTCTCATATGGACTTCACATGACACACACACACACACACACACACACACACACACACACACACACACACACACACACACACACACACACACACACACACACACACACACACACACACACACACACACACAGATGGTCTGTAGCCTGTAATTTGTCTGTGGTTTAATAAAGTTTGGTTTGACAGACTGACTGAGTGATGAACTGATGCGTCATGATATGTCAAGTGGACAAAAGCATTACATACATAATAAGAGATCATGTTATACTGAAGTGCTACATTATGACACAACAGATTTACATTTTTTATGAGTTACCTTAACTACCTTATTCTTTAGAGATAAATCATACTGTAGGATATGTTTATGCCATATGTAATGTTATATAATGTAATTACATTATTATGCCCATGAAACACATGTTGACACTATGGAACTACATTATTGTAGTATAGTATTACATTTTTTAGCTGCAGAACAACATTATCACCCGGGAGAACTACATTGTCATACTATAGAACTACATAACAAAAGCATGGACTACAATATTATGTTGTAGTATTAAGTAGTCACACTCCAACATACTACAGAACTACACACCATACCATGGGACTACATTTTCATACCATAGAACTTCATTTTCATACCATAGAACTATATTATTATATCATACAACTACGATAGAACTTCATTGTCATTCTGTAGTATAACATTGTCATTTCATAGAATTACATTTTTTACAGTCATTTTCATTCCATAGAACTACATTGTCATTCCGTAGTATTACATTGTCATTCCGTAGTATTACATTGTCATTCCATAGAAATACATTATTATACCATAGAACTACATTGTCATTCCAGAGTACTAGATTGTCATTCCATAGAACTGCATTATCATACCATAGAACTAAATTATCATACCAAAGAACTACATTATCACATCATAGAAATACACTAACATACCACCAAACTACATTATCTTTCCATAGAACTGCACATTCATTCCATTGGACTATATTATCATAACATAGAACTACATTATCATATAAAATAACTTGTTCTAAGAAGAAAATTTTCTAACATTAGAACTTCATTATCATACCACAAAACTACATAGTCAGGGTACCCAGTCACCTAAGTGTAGAACCAAAGACCATCTTTGAACCTAGATACGGGTTACGACCCCCTAAATTCCAAACTTAAATCGGCTTAGGTTCAGCTGAGCAATCTCCATGACAACTGAGAAAAACTCTAAGGTGTGGTCAAAACTCAAAACTCAAAACCTTGAGTTCCGATTGATTTGTAAAACTACTATTTCCATTGTCAATAATTGTGATTGTTCAAATACAAGTTAAGTGCTAATTTTACATTTTGGACCATTCTGTAATACAATACTAATGCAGTATTGGTGAGGTACTTGCAGAAATGTTTCAGCTCTGTGGATCAAAACAGCAAACATGTTTGTAAATGGAAGAAGCATACACCAGAGCCAGAGGCTTGTTGAGAGGAATCTGTTTATTTGTGTAAAAGGTGTTGCCTTCTTATTAAAGTCTAATAAACAGTTTTCCACGCAGGTGAACAGTGTGGACAATTATTCTCTGACAACTTCACAACACCCTAATAGAGGGGAAATAAATAATTCCCCGGTAGAGATCAAATTATCAGCTCACATCGCGGCTTTTTATTCTGCTCAATCTTCAGATTTCCATGCACTCGTCCCAGCTCTCCCTCTCTCGCTCTTTTGTCGAGCTTCTCCCTCTTCTTATCTCACCCTGCTCCCTCATCAGAGGTGAAAATGTACCCAAAGGGAGTCTCTCTTTCCTTACCTCTCTCCGTCTCCCACATTCACACCTTCCACATCAGTTCTGCCAAGTTTCCCCTAAAGGTGTGCTTTAGCTCGCTGACTCGCTGCAGGAAATGATAACGAGCTTAGAAGAAAATGTTATCACCTGTTCAAACTATTTATTTTCAGACTTAGAGGCTAATGGGCTTTGTTTAAGGAAACGAAGACTCCAATATTGCATTTATTGTTGCATGTTGAAACTCTGTTTAATTTTCATATACTTTTTATTTGTTATATAAGGGTAATTCAATCAGAATCTATTAAAAATATCTTTAAAGGGAAACTTTCGGCTGATTTAGTTGCCTGTTACGTTTCTACTCAGATTTAAAGTAAAAAATTGAAACAGTCTTCACGTTTTTGACAATCATTTAAAGTTTGAATGATTGTTTAACATATATGAACCCTTTTTTCCCCTCTTCCATTAAAAAGACGCTGTTGAGGTGAGAAAATGTCACTTTCACAGCTTTTGTCTTCTTTTGCTGCTCATCCTATCATGTTGCTGTTGTTACATTGTTCTCTTTGCTATCGTTAATGTAATTAATATGTCAGTGGGAGTTCATCTGAGCCTCCAAAGTGAAAATGATAATGTGTTTATGTATGTATACATATATTTTTAGTGTGTGAAAAGGATTATTCTTATAATTACCTTCTTTCCTTTTACACCCACATCACCTGACTGCTGCAGCAGGAGCATCGATTGCCACGCCGTGACATGAGGTGCAAAAGGACTGGAGAAAAAAGTATATTTAGAGAAAGATGGGAGAGCAGAGTTTATGGAAGGTGCAAAAGTAGGAGGATAAGCTAGGAAGTTCAGGATTCAGAAAAGAGATGGAAATAGAAGAGCAATGCTGAGAGAAAGAAGAAGAAGAAGAAGAAGAAGAAGAAGAAGAAGAAGAAGAAGAAGAAGAAGAAGAAGAAGAAGAAGAAGAAGAAGAAATATAGAAAAATATAAGGAAGAAAAGGTGAAAACTCACCTGAAATGCGTGTAATTTCGTGCAGAATAGAGCTCGGTGCATTGTCCCCCCCCACACACACACACGAAGACACACACTCAACTGTCTCCCTGACAGAACCAGCTCTGTGAATGCACACCTCAAAATAAGTCTTAATTGACTGTGTGGACTTTTAATTACACCGCTCTGTTCTGTGCTGAAAGGTGAAGTGTGAAAGGAGACGTACATGTCTACACGGAATATATATATATATATATATATATATATATATATATTATACATACATAAAAAGAATCCATGATCAAAAATAAACTACAAATTTTGTGTAAACAATGCGAATAGTGCAAATTAGTAATTACCGAATGGAAATACATAGATTTGATGATTATGTACAGTATGTACAATGTAAAGATGACTTTAAAGTGTATAAACAGTGGGCAGGATTAAAAGATTTTTGCAATTAAAAAAGAAATAATTACAACCAATAATGACAATGCTTCAATGCAAGCAATGTTTCAGTTGTATTATCATAAAATTGAACTCAAATTCTTTAATGTGTGTCTGTGGCCCAGCAAATGGGATAATATTTGATTATTTGGAGAGGCAACAGCTCATTGCCACCACAGTCAATAGATAGAAAATATGTCCTTTTTATTAATCAATATCGACTGACCATTGCTCATTGTTACATTTTCTGTTATATAAACTCATGAAACAATGCGGTCGAACCCACAGCCAGCGTGGTCTCTAAGGCGACGTTGTAACAGCTTGCACGACCAACGTGGGTCAGCTGGCAGGAAACATGCTAGCAGATTAGCTCACTAGCCTTAGTGCCGGCTTGGTCGCCCCCATGGGTCACGTTATCCTCGCACTGCAGGTCTTAGTGGTCCCTCGAGAGTCTCCCAAACTCTAATGGCTGTCTGTAATAGAGTTTGGGTAAAAAAAAATAAAAAAGACAGTTGGCCTTCATTTTCTATTCCAAAATAGAATAACCACAGGTTTGTTAACAACCAGTCTGACTATCTTATTGTGTAAAAGCTTGTGTTTCTTGGCACATTCTTTTCAGCGATGCTGCTTTCACAGATCTCACCGATGAACTTAATGAGTATTGATAGAAATGTCGGACTGAACCACAATAAAGACCCGAATTATGATAAACAGGAATCCCTTTAAGATCCTCCCACTACCTTCAAGACGACTACACATGTGTTTGTTTGTGTATTTGTGTGTGTGTGTCCTAAGGCTGAAGCAGGTTGCCTAAATCTGTATTCTATTAGCTTCAGTCCCAGCCCTCCTCTCACCCTGTTTTTGGTACACTGATGCTCACAACCTGCCGCACAGCCACATCTGGTTGTTCAAAGGCCCCGTTGTGTGTGCGTGTGTGTGCGCGTGTGTGTGTGTGTGTCGAGTGTGTGTGCGTTAAGGTATTTTCCCAGCAGCTGCCTGCAATCTTTGCAAAGTGCTTTGGTGTCTCTCACTCTCTAACACACTGACTCGTACAAACACACATTATTAAAACCATTAGTTGCTGTGAAACAAGGCTTTTCTTCTGCCTTAGAGCACTATCGTGTGTGTGTGTGTGTGTGTGTGTGTGTGTGTGTGTGTGTGTGTGTGTGTGTGTGTGTGTGTGTGTGTGTGTGTGTGTGTGTGTGTGTGTTTCTGTTCTGACCAGCAGAAAGGAATGCACATGCTAACCTATAAAAATAAAAGGTTAATGAGGAGCAGACATTGTGCCTGTGTTCTTGTAGTACATTTGGAGTAAAATGACTTGTTATTTGAAGTAAGCTTTAAGAAGTGACACTAAATCTACTGTTTTTTTGGGTAAGTAAACAATATGTACATTTGTTTCAAGGAATAGAAATGTTTTACGGACATTCATGGTCCCCAGAGAATTGAAACCTAATGACTTTGGTGACTTTTCCTCTATAACCACCATCAAGTCAAAATATCAAATTATGGAATACTTTGGTTTATGACCTAAAACCTGCACAACGGGTATAACCTTTACCACGGAGGCTGAGCGGTGTTATACCCCAATAATTGGAGCAAGTCTTCTGGTCTCCCTTTTTAAAAATCAGAATACCCATCTTCAGAAGATCCATGTCCAGAGCCTTCAGCATTTCAGGGTGATTCTCATCCACACCCAGCAGCACGGAGAGCATCTCAACTCCCTCAAAGAATTCTGCCAGGGACATAGGTGAGGCTTCCCCACTGTTTCAAGCCCTGCCACTTCTATAGAGGTTGGTTGGCTTTGGGAGTTGCTAAAAGTGCTCTTTATACCGCACAATAACCTCAGTCCGGGGCAGCAGTTCTCCTCCCCTGTTGAAAAGCCTGAGCCAAGCCTTGCTCTATCTTCCTGCGTTTGTTGTAAAAAGGTTTGCCAGAATTTCCCTGAGGCCAACTAAAAGTTCTTCTCCATAGCCTCTGCGATCTCCTCCCACACCGGGGTTCTTGCATTGGTGACTGTCGTAGCCAATGCCCTTCTTCAGCTTCCAGACCAGTCAAGCCTTAACGGCCTACTCCTCCGCCACAACAGGCAAGAACAACCTAATGACCAAGTCGTAGCGGCCCCCTTATGCAATTTAGGCTTTTAACATTCAAATCGAAATTCCATGTCCCCAACCTTCCCTCGGGATGCATGAAAAATTCTTGAGGAGAAGGGAGCTAAAGACCTTGCATATAGGGTATTCAGATGTTCCCATTTCACCCTCTCTACACGTTTAGGTTTCCGTTTCCACCTGATCCAACGCACCACCATGCAATCAGTGGACAGCTCTGCTCCTCTCTTCACCCGAGTGTCGAAGACATACGGCCACAGATCTGATGATAAGAACACAAAAATCTCTCCTAAAGGCCCTTTCAGTCACAAGGCGTTTTGAGCTACACTGCTGGGTTCAGGGTACATCTGTATTAAAGTATTAAAACTTCTAGCAGGACATTATCACTTTGTTGTTACCAGCGCAAAAAGCACATCTGTCCCATGCTACAAAACAGAAGCTAGCCTTGCTAGTAAGACAATTAACTGTGTCCAGGATTTGTTACCTCTAGACTAGATTCCTGTAACTCCTTATTATCAGGCTGCTCTAATAGGTCTCTTAGATCTTTACAGTTGATCCAGAATGCTGCAGCACGTGTTCTAACAAAAACTAAGAAAAGAGATCATATTACTCCAGTATTAGCTTCTCTGCACTGGCTCCCTGTTAAATCAAGAATAGAATTTAAAATTATTTTACTTACCTACAAAGCTCTAACTGGCCAGGCACCGTCTTAACTTAAGGAACTTATAGTTCCATATTACCCAACTAGAAAGCTGCGCTCAATCAATGCAGGGTTACTTGTGGTTCCTAGAGTATATAAAAGTAGAATGGGAGCCAGAGCCTTCAGTTATCAGGCTCCTCTTCTGTGGAACCAGGTTTCAGTTTCAGTCCAGGGGGCAGACACACTCACCACTTTCAAGAGCAGGCTTAAGACCTTCCTTTTTGATAGCGCTTATAGTTAGGGCTGGTTCAGGTTCGCCTTGGTCCAGCCCCTAGATATGCTGCTATATGCCTAGACAGCCGGGGGACTACCTAGGATACGCTGAGCTCCTCTCTCCTCTTCTCTCCCTCCATCTTTATGTATTAATCCCCTATTTATGCACATTACTGATTTTGCTTCTTCCCCGGAGTTCTTGTGCTTTCTCGCCTCGCAGGTTCCCAGGAATCGGGGTTATATTTGGACTGTCATCGTGCCACCTACTGAGGCCCTGCTGACACCCACTACTACTACCACTATCATTATTAGTCACATTACTATTATTATTGCCTGTACTATTACGCTTATTGACTTGCTTGTACCCTGGAGCCTTTGTGCTTTCTCGCTTCGCATGCTTCTATAAATCGTGGCTGTACCTGGACCGTGGTCGTGCATCCTGCTACGGCCCTGCTGACACCGACTGCTACCACCATTATTATTACTAGTCACATTACTATTACTATTACCTGTACCATTAAGCATTTTAGCTTTACTTCCACCCTGAAGCCCTTTTGCTTTCTCGTTCTGCAGGTTTCCATGAATCGTTGTGGTACCTGGACCGTAGTCGTGCCTCCTGCTGTGAGCCGACTGACACCCACTGCTACTTCGATTATTATTATTATTAATCACATTACTATCCCTATTTTCATAACTATAATTCTACTGTAATAATTGCTGCTGTTATTATAAGTAGTCTTATTATATGAATCATTTATGTCATATACATTGAATGTGTTGTATCTCTGTTATGCTGTTCATTCTGTACACATGACATCTATTGCATTCTGTCCATCCTGGGAGAAGGATCCCTCCTCTGTCGTTCTCCCATAGGTTTCTTCCTTTTTTCTCCCTGTTAAAGGGGTTTTTTAGGGGAGTTTTTCCTGTGCCGATGTGAGGGAAGGACAGAGGATGTCGCATGTGCACAGATTGTAAAGCCCTCTGAGGCAAATTTGTAATTTGTGATTCTGGGCTATACAAAATAAACTGAATTGAATAAGGCTTTGCTCCCGAGGTCTCAATAGAAGCGCAAACTTGTGTTATACAGTTACATTTACATTACATTACAGTCATTTAGCAGACGCTTTTATCCAAAGCGACTTACAGGAAGTGTATTCAACATAGGTATTCAAGAGAACTACTAGTCACCAGAAGTCATAAGTGCATCTCCTTTCTTAAACAAGCATCTCAAAGTATAAGCCAGAGCAAAAGTATAGTGCAGAGGCAGATTACTACGAAAACAATAATTGCAACAGACTAATCCGAATATAGTAAGTGCTACAAACTACTACGAATAGGATAAGTGCAGTAAACAAATACAAATTCAATAAGTGCAGCGAACTGATACGAATACAGTAAGTGCAGCAACTAATACGAGTGCCATAAGTGCTACGAGGAAGGCTCCGGGTAGTACTTCCTGAAGAGGTGAGTTTTCAGCCTGCGCCTGAAGATGGGCAGCGACTCTGCTGTCCTGACGTCAGTGGGGAGTTCATTCCACCATTGAGGGGCCAGGACAGAAAAAAGCTGTGACCGGGTGGATCGGCCGCAGGGACCTCTGAGCGACGGGGCAACCAGTCGCCCGAGGCAGCAGAGCGAAGTGGTCGGGCAGGGGTGTAGGGCTTGACCAAGGCCTGGAGATAGGAAGGAGCTGTTCCTTTCACTGCCCTGTAGGCTAGCACCAGAGTCTTAAACTGGATGCGAGCTCTTACAGGGAGCCAGTGTAGGGAACGGAGAAGGGAAGTTGTGTGAGAGAACTTGGGGCGATTGAACACCAGACGTGCTGCAGCTTTCTGGACAAGCTCCAGAGGTCTGATGGCCGACGCCGGGGCTCCAGCAAGTAGTGAGTTGCAGTAGTCCAGGCGGGAGATGACCAGAGCCTGGATGAGCACCTGCGCCGTCTCCTCAGTGAGGAAGGGGCGAATCCTCCTGATGTTGTAGAGGAGGAATCTGCAGGAGCGTGTGACCGATGCAATGTTTGCTGAGAACGACAGTTGGTCGTCGAGGGTCACACCCAGATTCCTCACAGTCCGAGTTGGCGTCACCACGGCATCATCAATGGTGATGGACAGGTCTCGGTGCGGGCAGCCCTTCCCCGGGAGGAAGAGTAGCTCGGTTTTGTCCAGGTTCAGCTTCAGGTGGTGTGTCGCCATCCACTTCGAGATGTCAGCCAAGCACGCAGCAATGCGTGCCTCCACTTGGGTGTCACCGGGAGGAAATGACAAGACCAGCTGGGTGTCATCGGCATAACAATGGTAGGAGAAGTCATGGGAGCGAATAACAGAACCCAGAGATGTTGTGTAGAGCGAGAAGAGAAGGGGGCCAGAACTGAACCTTGTGGAACCCCCGTAGTCAGCGTGCGTGGTTCTGACACGGCCCCCTCCATGTCACCTGGTAGGATCGGCCTGTCAGGTAGGATGCAAGCAGGGAGAGTGCAGAGCCTGAGACGCCCATCCCCTCGAGGGTGGAGAGGAGGATCTGGTGGTTCACCGTGTCAAACGCCGCTGACAGGTCCAGGAGAATCAGGACAGAGGAGAGAGAGTTCGCTCTCGCAGCGTGAAGCGACTCTGTCACCGCAAGGAGGGCCGTCTCTGACGAGTGACCCACCTTGAACCCGGACTGGTGGGGGTCCAAGAGGTTGTTCTGGTGGAGGTAGGAAGACAGTTGTTTAGAGACAGCGCGTTCAAGTGTTTTGGATAGAAAGGGTAGAAGAGAAACCGGTCTGAAGTTCTTGACATCAGAGGGGTCAAGTGATGGTTTTTTCAGAAGGGGGTGACTCTGGCAGTCTTGAAAGCCGAGGGAAAGCATCCCGAGACGAGAGATGTGTTGATGAGGTGGGTGAGGAAAGGAAGGAGTTCAGTGGCAATAGACTGAAGAAGAGGGGAGGGGATCGGGTCAAGGGAGCACGTGGTGGGGCGGTTAGATGTAACAAGGTCAAGGACCTCGTTAGGGGAGAGGGGAGCAAAATAGGGTAAGATGGGGTGTGGAGAGGGAAGGGGGAGCTGAGGGGGAAGAGCTGTAGAGGGTAGAGAGGGAGAGGGGGCTGAGAGAAGGAGGATCTGATATCGTTTACCTTCTTGTCAAAGAAGTTGGCGAAATCATCCGGGAGAAGGGAGGAAGTAGGAGGAGGGGGTGGGGGTTGGAGGAGTGAAGAGAAAGTTTCAAAGAGTTTTTTAGGATTGGAAGCAGAGGTTAGGATTTTCGAGCGGAAAAAAGCCGCTTTAGCAGTAGCTAGAGAGGAGGAAAAAGTGGAAAGGAGAGATTGGAAGTTAAGAAGGTCCTCCGGGAGTTTGCCTGTTCTCCATTTATGCTCAGCCGCTCTTAGGCTCCGTCTATCAGTACGCACTGAGTCCGACAGCCATGGGGCAGGAGGAGTTGGCCGTGCAGGCCTGGAGGTGAAGGGACAGAGGTTGTCCAAAGAGGAGGAAAGGGTGGAGAGGAGAAGATCAGTAGCAGTATCGGGGGATAGAAGAGAGAAGGATTCAGGGTCAGGGAGGGCAGAGGTAACGGAAGAGGAAAGATCAGCGGGGGAGAGGGAGCGGAGGTGACTACGGGTAGAAACCATGTGGGTAGGTGGAGGAAGTAAGGGGGAGAGGAGAGGGAGAGGGAGTAGGACATGAAGTAGTGGTCCGAGAGCTGGAGGGGAGTGACAGAGAGGTTAGCGGTAGAACAGTGTCTAGTGAAGATAAGATCCAGCTGGTTGCCGGCCTTGTGGGTAGGAGGAGAGGGAGAGCGATAGAGGTCAAAGGAGGAGAGGAAGGAAAGCAGCGGTTCTAACTTATCAGTCTGGATGTTGAAGTCGCCGAGCATGATGAGCGCGGAGCCATCGTCATGGAAGTGCGAGACTAGTGTGTCAAGCTCCTCCAGGAACTCACCAAGAGGGCCCGGTGGGCGGTACACAACAGCAATGGTGAGCTTGACTGGATAAGTGACAGTAACAGCATGAAATTCAAAAGAGGATGGGGAGAACTGTGGAACAGAGACAAGAGAGTAATTCCATTTTGGGGAAATTAGCAGGCCAGTGCCACCACCTACGTGACCACCGGACAGAGGAACAGACAGAAATAGGATGCAGACACATGGTAGTCAATATAAACAAATTACTGACCCGTACAAGTACACGCTCGAGAAGTCTTTGCTTGACGAAGTCTGGCTTGAATAAGTCGCCCTGTTGCCTTTGTTCGCCCTAGCCTTCGTTTACTTGACGCTTGAAAGCTGACGCTTCCAGGCAGCAGCAGTGGTTAAGGGCCTACCTACTGATTGCTAGTTGTCTGCCAGGAGTGTAAGCCACTCCCCCTAGCAGTTAAGAGGACAATTGACCTATTGAAGCTAAAGCACACCTCTCAGAGCAGTTCCTGATTAGAGGCACAGGAGCATCAAACACAACAGAGCTTCAAACACTTCCTGATTAGAGAATATCAGAACAGTAGAATCAACAGAATTAGCATCAGTCACTAACCCTTTTTTAAGCAGGCTTGGTACAGTTTAAGATCAATTTTAAGAAAACAATATACTTAGTCTATCCTAGCAGAATCAAGTAGTCCAGTATCCCTCCAGAGTCAAAATACACTGGAGAAAGGTTTGTGTGGTCTGAGTATATATATCCTTGAGATGTGTAAGCCACTCCCCCTAGCAGTTAAGAGGACAATTGACCTATTGAAGCTAAAGCACACCTCTCAGAGCAGTTCCTGATTAGAGGCACAGGAGCATCAAACACAACAGAGCTTCAAACACTTCCTGATTAGAGAATATCAGAACAGTAGAATCAACAGAATCAGCATCAGTCACTAACCCTTTTTTAAGCAGGCTTGGTACAGTTTAAGATCAATTTTAAGAAAACAATATACTTAGTCTATCCTAGCAGAATCAAGTAGTCCAGTATCCCTCCAGAGTCAAAATACACTGGAGAAAGGTTTGTGTGGTCTGAGTATATATATCCTTGAGATGTGTAAGCCACTCCCCCTAGCAGTTAAGAGGACAATTGACCTATTGAAGCTAAAGCACACCTCTCAGAGCAGTTCCTGATTAGAGGCACAGGAGCATCAAACACAACAGAGCTTCAAACACTTCCTGATTAGAGAATATCAGAACAGTAGAATCAACAGAATCAGCATCAGTCACTAACCCTTTTTTAAGCAGGCTTGGTACAGTTTAAGATCAATTTTAAGAAAACAATATACTTAGTCTATCCTAGCAGAATCAAGTAGTCCAGTATCCCTCCAGAGTCAAAATACAGTTCACGAAATTCAGACACATGTATATACAATGTATATAAGAAGTGGACATAGTCATCATGAAATCACCCATTGGGTTTTGCAGCCAATGAACGGAAGTAACCATATTTGGAATTAAGAGAAGTGACGTAGAGACGCAGTATACTGCTCTGGTCCTGGTTCTCTGACCTGTCTATCAGTAGACAGGTAGTTTTTTTGTAGTTTTGCCCAAAAGCATACTCTACTTTATGGTCTATTTGACTCTAAATTAATCATTTACTAAATGAACATCATGCTGTATTGAAGAAGACTTGAAACTACAGATTGAGACCATTAACTCATGTTTACAATGTTTACTGAGGGAATAAATCAAGTGAGAAGTAGAGTCATTTTCTCATTGACTTCTATACAATTTGACTTCTTTTTGCAACCGGAGGAGTCAGCCCCTGCTGGTCAGTTGAGAGAATGCAAGTTAAAAGACACTTCCACATTTGCTTCACTTACAGAACTGTAGGTTCTCGCCTGCACACATATTATTAGTTCTTCCTTCATTTTGCATTCCGTGACTGTCTGACTGACTCGTTTCTATTGGCCATGCAGGTATTCGCAACTGCGAGCCCTTGGCTCATCACAGGGAAAAAGCTGTTGTGGCGCAAGACAATGGAAATAACGGATACAGAGCACCGTTGCTGTGTTGTGTCCGAAAGGGCTGTAGGGTGTTCTGCTCCAAGTACAAGTCACCCTATGCTCGAATTTGTCAGTTATGTCTGATTACTTTAATACACTGTTTCTCTACAGAACGTAAAATCTGCTTCATCTTGACATACTGTTTATTGCTAATGTGATAATAAGATGGTACCACAATAGAAGATTTAACCCATGACACACTTCACTAAAATGATCTTGGCCTGTTTCTTCTGCAATATCCCTATAAAGTTGTTTTGACACGTTAATCAGCGACCTACATACTGTGATTACTTCAGAGCACAGAAAAAGCAGTGTGAGAAAAGAGTCTTTTTTGTTTGTTTTTGCAACAGGAAGTGAAAATGTTTTGCTTTTGTAACACGGTTTTCAGGTGCGGCCTTGTATAAAAACGTCACACCGTTCTGATCTTTTAGACGTTACAGTTTCAACGTGTGACATGAACTATCAGTTTTTTTTGTCCGCTGAAACAACACACACTTACTCTTACTCTGTCGCATAGTAAATGTTGTGTCTTTGTGTGTGTGTTCGTGTTCATGCTGACTGTCAGAAAGAAGGCTCTTCTGGAGGACAGACCAACTGCGGCTGATTCCACGGGTGTCGGTGTATGTGTGTGTGATAGTGACACAGTGTTTAGGTGTGATAGAAACAGACATATCGTGTGTGTCTGTCAGAAGGTCAGTAGGATGTTTTTTCTTATTAAGAAAGATAATTGGTAAAAGTTCAGTTTCACCTTGAACCAGGCCGAAAGGGCTCGGCATGTGTACGTCTACGTGTGTGTTACCCTGTACCTCTTGTCCTTGTGATGACCAATTACAGTTCTACACTTTGATAGTGAGGACATTTTGTCCGACACTCACTTCAACAAAAGGCTGTCTGAGGGCTTAAAGGGTTCTCCCAAATTACCAAATCATCTTTTCTCATGTACCTTTAGTGGTTTCTATTCATAACGATTACTTGGGTTTTGAAATATTTGTCTCTAGGATCTCGGCTTCCATGCCTATAAAATGGAGGTGAATGGGATTTTGGGGCCATAGCATCAATGTGTCCTTCCAGAAACACTGGATAATTGACAGACCATACTGGGAACAGTTTTATATATTTATTTGTATATTATCAATATATTGAGTGAGTGGTTTCTGAATACTTTCCGACTACTTTCGAGAAAAAGAAATGAAAAAGGAAGAACGAGCGAAGGGAAAGATTGAACATGTGGGACTGTAATTCAGTGTTATAATACAATACATATATAAAACAATTTAGCAACATACATTATTATACATTTTAATTAATATTCAAGCGACTACAGTTCATTGCAACACTGCAGGTCCACAGTCACTACACTACACTGTGCGCTGTGAATTACACAGAGCGCACACATTTAACAGGATGAAACTGAGTGACACTGATAATTATGAAAAGTCTAAATGTAATTAATGCGACTTATTTCAGTGTGGGAACTGACGGTCAGAAAAAAAGGATCAACGGGAGATTATGCTGCAATCTGCTCGATGAGAACACACACACATACACACACGCATACACTCCCACACATATTCTGATTAGATTTTGGAAGCAGAGCGTTCCTACAATAAATGACCTTTTGTTTAAATATCAACACACAGAAGGTGCTCAGGCTCACAGCTGCCAAAAATCCTAGTCCGCTCATTAAGATGTGTGTTTATTATAAGAGGGATGAACTAATACAATGAATTCATATTTCCTCTTGCAGTCCAACAGTGGAAGGTGCAAACTAAACCCAAAATAAACAGCAGGAAGTATTACACACCACACATCTGATATACATGTGATTTATTGCAGCATGGCACTTAATAAAACAAGAAATAGATAGGAAAGCAGTGGAGAGGAGAATTTTTTAAGTTTTGTAGCAAATTAAAATAATCTTAAACATCTTGACATTGTTTACAATTTCAACTGCTGCTATCAAATCTTATTTCCTTCATTTCCGTTGATTGATTCATAGCTTTGATTTAAATATTATTTAGCCCTAATTAGAAGAAAACTGATATCCACTCAGATTTCATGTTTCTGTACACCCAAGGGGTTGTTTTTTACAGTTCTAAGAAGACACACAGGATTCTACAACAAGATTCTTTTTCAGAACTGTTCAAAATTCCATCCACAAAAATGTAAAATTAAATGCAGTAAATAAATCATTGCTGCTGTTAATGCATGTTACTCGCCTAATGCCATGTATGGATAATCCAGCCCAGCGCACTGGCATCATCGAGGATGCCTATGTTATTTTTGAATAATAAATGTGTTATCTTAAAACATTTTGCAGCATCAGCCAGGACATTTTTTATTTTTCTCTCCCTTTTCCCCTTTTTGCTATTTCTGTCTTTAAATATCCATTTAATTTGTATTTTCATTTATCTATTTATTTTCTCTTTCTGTCTTGATTTTATTTGATCATCTCCTTCTGGACCTCTGACATTACATGAAAGAATCCACCGGAAGGGGAGTGGGGAGGTGACCAAGGTCGGTACCACTGCACCTGCCCAATAGGTTGCCTATTGACAATTTTGTGACAGTGTGACCCCTAATCAGATGGGCTGTTCCAGCATCAAGTGGGCCGTGGCCGGAAGGTCAACTTTTCCCCCACGTTGCTGGTGGTGGCCTCGCTGCCCACTAGGTGGGCCGGCCCATCTGGCACTTACCAGACTGCGAGTACGAGCCTGGTTGCGGCTCTGACAAACACACTCCTTGTATCGACTGAAGCGTTGGAGCCCGAGCTTTGCGACTGAAGTGGTTCTGTTCTTTTTATACAGCATCTGGGCAAACCTCAGCTCCACACACACAAACACACACTGTACACACACACACTCACTCACCACAAAGAGCAGACCCCAGCAGCACCCGCGGCTGGGTTGCATGTGTTGGCAAAATGAAGCAGCCTCTCTCCAATCTATCTAAAAATGTGTTTGTGTGTGTGTGTGTGTGTGTGTGTGTGTGTGTGTGTGTGTGTGTGTGTGTGTGTGTGTGTGTGTGTGTGTGTGTTGATTTGAGTTTGGTGGAAACCACCAAATCCATGATTTAGGCCGCTCCCCATCCTCTTCCTATTTTTACTTCTCCCTGCCTTCTCTCGCTCCCTTTCTTGCTAGAGCAAGTTCTTTCTCCCTCTCCCTTCCCTCTTTGCTCTCTCTCCCAGAATATCTCCATCCTTTCTTTTTGCTGACTCGGCACCTCTGCCTCCCTTTTAAACCTCTCAACACATACCCCCCCCCCCCCCCCCACACACACACACACACACACAACACACACACACACAAACACACGCACGCACACACCTCCCTCAATGTTGCACTTAAGCACAATAGTAATATTCAAATGTGCTCCCACGTGGTTGCTGAAAGTCGTCCGTGGTCCAGTCAGCAGAAGTTGGAGTCGAACATGGCAACCTACATTTGTAGTTAATAAATCAAAAGAAGGTAAAAATAATCAACCTTTTTTTTTTTTTGTTAAAGATCATTTTTAGGATTTTTATGGTCTATTTCTGCTCTATGAGAGTGTATTCAGCAGATAGCAGATCACATTTTGAAAAATTAAGGCTAAGGCTAAACGGCATCTTTTTTACTGATAACCATAAATGCATCATCTACAACAGTGATGATGACAATGTTGATGATAATGACGTAAAGGTGAGGATGAAAGCATTGATGAGAAAAATAATTTATATAGTGGGATGATTATTATTTTGAATATGCTTAGGGTGATGAAGGTGATACTGATAAAGGTGTTGTTGATGATGAAATTGATGACTAGCTCAATTGGTACATTGATGATAATGATGCTTAGAGAGTGACAATGAGCATTATGGTTATAGTGATGATGACAATGATGGGATGCAGATAGTGACGATGCCAGTGACCACAATGATGATGGTGTGATAACAATAAGAATGTGGATGATGATGATGATGATAATGTCACCAATAGGCAGTGTGATGATGTGCTTCTAATGCTGATGATCGTGAAAAACTGACATTGGTATGTGAGGATGACGAAGTACAAATGACGTTGGTGATATATCTGGTGAGGATGAGGATGATGAGGATAATTGAGTGTGATGATGATGTTTACATTAAGATGATAAAAACAAAGATGGACGGACACATCCTCAAGTTTTGTGTATTGTAGTTTTCTTGTCACTTGTTGCTCTTGACCCGTCTGACTATTTAAAGTCCCAGTGAAATTCAATATTGTAGAGTAATTAGAAAGATCTAAATCAACTGTTGTGGCCAGCTAATCGCCCAAAGTCTCTGTGATTGGATGTGTTTTGAGAGCAGGTAGAGTCATCAATTGTTTGAAACCGTTTTAGAGAAGAGAAAAGACAGAGATTTGCTGTAAAAGAAAATACTCTGATATTGATTTATTGGACATATTTTGTCATATAGCAAGAGATAAATGAACAACTAACACTGATCACAGCAGTTTAATTTGTGGAGTACAGGGTTATTATTACTTACAAAACTGATGGACAAAACTTGGAAAATATTGGTGGAAAGAATATAGTTATTCCATAATCCATATGCCAATTTTTCCACATCAGCAAAGTGTAAAATCTTTTTGGGGGTAATTTAAAGACATTTCTTTAACTTTCTAGTAAGTTTTACGGGTAAATTCAACATGCACATAAACACCAGTGGACAACTCACTGAGAGAACAACTTTTACTTTATAAACAGAAGGAAGTGGCCTGAACTTGACCCCAGCTGCCTCCATCAAGCACTCCTTCTCTCTTTTTCTCTCCTCCCCACACACACACACACACACACACACACACACACACACACACACACACACACACACACACACACACACACACACACACACACACACACACACACACAGTCCATATACTGCAGACACCTGTGTAAACCATCTGCTTGGCAAACGCCTCCTTATCCCCAAAAAATACCCAGGCCTGGGATAACACACACACACACACACACACACACACACACACACACACACACACACACACACACACACACACACACACACACACACACACACACACACACACACACACACACACACACACACACACCGTCTTCTAGAAACATCCACCCTCACACTCTCAGACTCACACTAACCTAGAATTCTGCAGGAGAGAAGCTTACACGCGTGAGATTTGACACCTGCTGAGGTTCTCCCATTGAAAAGAACCTCAGTTCCTCCTCAGGTCCTGAACTGTTAATAGTCGGCGCTTTTACCTGAGAGCAGGTGATGCTGCTCAGCCACACTCAGATAGTCACATGTGGAAGTTGGGAAGTTGTAGCTCACTACTCTGAACTGCATGAATCCAACTCATAAATACCATGGAAAAAAACATGGATTCCACTCAGACCTTGTTTTTAAACTAAATTTTCGATGTTTCTATTCATTGTTCATCAAGCCTTTTTATTTCTCTTCCATTTTCTCTCGTCCATATTGGGCCTCATAAGTACTGGTTCGGTTGGAAAAAGTTTACCTTTAAGTCTCTCTCATGGCTGCAGATTTACATTGGTGGAGACTTTTACATTGACTATGTTTACATGCACCAAATATTCCAGTAATAAGCTCTTCAACATGGCTATTGAAAATTAATTTTCCACTAATTTTCCCGTTTACGTGCAGCTGTGCATATTCCGATTAATGAAAAAACACCCCCATCCCCGGAGCCAGTTAATCCCATGTCAACGCCATTCTCTCCTGTGTATGACGGGTCGTTACCCTAACATGTCGTTAATCAAAATATGGATAAGTGGAACGGCAAGAGCCGCTTGTGCCATTTTTGTTCAACCCACAGAGCTGGTCGGAAACCGGAAAGAGGCTGTGTGTTGCAAAGTGCTGTAAAAACCCGTATTGAGACTCATACCCTAAATGCGCTGTAAACATGGCCAAAGAATACTTCTTAAACCATAACAATATTCCACTTCATAATTGGAAAATGCTTCATTTGGAAAAGGCCTAATTTAGGAATATACAAATGGAATATAATCTTTACATAAGCCGTATCAAATTCTGAATACTGTCATATTATGAATTCTAGTTAAATATGGGTGTGCATGTTAACGTAGTCATTGTGGAGCTTCTTGTCCTGCTTTCGTAAATCAGTTGATATAAGTAGAACAAGTTTAGCAGAGCCAGCGCTCGGATTACATGACCGAAAATGATTAGGAAACTAGAGACCAACTTGCAATGGGATTCCACTAGCCAGATCAGGCCAGGGGCAACAAGTGGTAGTTGAGATTATTTATCTCAAGCAAACATCTGTAAATTTTGTGACTGTATCCAGCATGGTTGTGATAGTGGCCTCTGTGGTAGTTACTGCTACAGGAAGACATGTTTCCATGATGACCAGCCCAGTCATGGCAGTTTGTTAAATCAGATCTAATGGTTTCGTGCTCAGGGTGTCACAGTTCTGCTCCCATACTCCCCTGTCAGTCGCTCCATACTCCCTGTCACTCTGCCTCACTCACCTAATTAGCTCACTCAGTTCACCTGCCAGCCACTCCCTGTCATCCTGTCTCACTCTCCCTCAGTTAATCTAGCAGCCACTCCCACCTCACCAGTCTGTTACAGCTCTGCCCCTTCTCCCCGGCCACTCTATCTATCACTCACCTGATCTGTTCATTCAGTGCACCTGTTAGCCACACCCACCTCATCAGCACAATCACTCTCACCTGCTCACTCTGCTGCACCTATTCCCTTTAGTATTTAAACCTCTGTCTCACAAACACTCACTGCCAAATCGTTCTCCGCACCATGCCAGACTTTCCCGCATTTATCCTTGGACTGATTTCCTGTTGCTGACCCTGCTTGTTTGGACTTCTCCGCCTTGCTCCTGCCCCGGTAAACGACTCAGCCTTCCGTCCCCGACCACGAGATTCCTGCCTTGCCTCTGCCCCGGTAAATCGCCATAGCCTTCTGTCCCCGACCACGAGTCTAGCCTCCGCTTTCTCTGGTGTCTGTCTGCCTGATCCCGTGGCTGTTTGGCTTATTCCTGGCTTGACTTCTTGGTGTGAGTCAACTGCTTCCTGGTTTCCTGCTGTTTATGTCTGCCTGGAATAAAGCTTCTCGCTACTGCTCTGTGTCTGTCAAGCTGCTCTTGGGTCCACACCACACCCGTTACACAGGGACATAAATTGTCCATTTTGTTTGTGTCGCTCAGCACACAAACAATGCCAATGGAAAGTCAAAAAGGATCCTTTTTAGTGGTGGACACACAAATTAAACGCATCCACAGTCCTATGGAAAAGTCAGAGCTAATGACGTAGTACTAACTACTGAGAAAGACCACTTATGGCGGTGAGGGGGGAGCTGACTTTCAGCCAGCAAACCGATGTTTGACATTGAGTGTCCTGTTGTGACTGTTCCCCAAAACCTAACCTTAGTGTTTTTTGTTACCCAAACCTTCGTTTTGTAGGGTAACATTGTCCTGACTGACAAAAAGTTGTGCAGAGCAACGCCTAAAAAAAATTGACAATCTGTATTGCTCGGAACCAAAACCAGTAGATTAGCTTTGTGACTATTTCGTGAGACTGTGTTGTGATGGCAGACACACGCACAGACTCACAAGGTGAAAACATTACCAGTATGGTTGTAGCGGCTGGTGTAGCGGCTGGTGTCGAAGCATAAATAGTGTGACTTGTAAGATATAATGATCCTGAACAGAGACCTGCAGAAAGACCCTAAAGCTGTCTGCTGAACTACTGAGCTGCAGAAGTTGCTGTGGCCAAAATGTGACAGTAAAAATCATTACATAAATTTTAAAAAACTAAGTAAATTGGCAACCCATGATGGTATGTATTACGTTTTTTAGTTTTTCATACTTTGGTTATTTTATTGAATTTTATTATCATATTTAAACTGCAACAAATTCTCTAAAATCCCTCGTACGTCATACTGAAGAACAAATCTGCGCATACGAGTCGTTCTTGCATGAGGCCCATTATTTCACCCTGAAATAAGGGAGCATCGACCCCGTATGAGTGATGTCTCATAACGAGATTACTTTCCTAGTTATTCCTTAAAAAAGAGGAAACGTTGCAAAATTAAAGAAAGTTTTCTGCTAAAACCAAGAAGGAAAAAAAGTGACAGAAGCTTCTTCCTCTGTGGTGATTGGTTTGAGGAAGAGGGCGCTCCATGAGTTCAGCTGGAGGAGGAGGAGGAGCAGGAGGAGGAGGATGGAGGAATGTTCCAGAATGCTGATACTGGGGACAGATTATACACACACAAACACACACACATACAAAACAAACTTGAGCCAACACTCATCCACCCTCTCTCGCTGTCCCCCCCTCTCTTTTTCTCTCCAATCTCCAAGAGCACTCACACTTTAACACACTCATATATTGACACACACACACACACACACACACACACACACACACACACACACACACACACACACACACACACACACACACACAACACACACAAACACACACACTCAGTGATCCGGGTGGAATCAAAGGGTATTAGCTGTGCGGTGCTCGGTTCCCCCGGTCCTTTCCCAGCATTCTCCACAGCTGTACGATTACACAGGTGTTTGGCAAAAACACACTGTTAGAGACCGCAGTGTGTGTGTGTGTGTGTGTGTGTGTGTGTGTGTGTGTGTGTGTGTGTGTGTGTGTGTGTGTGTGTGTGTGTGTGTGTGTGTGAGAGAGTGTGAGAGACAGAAAAAAAAATGAATATGCATGTGTGGTTGAATGCGTTCACTTGTACAGCTTCCCTGCAGGACTGTGTGCTTTGTCTGTATATAATAAGTGTATGTTTAGACCATTAGTTCCTCCCAGTGACTCAGCCCTGCTATTTCCTTTGACCACCGCTACCATCACATCTTAAATTCACTCCTTTCATTTTGATTTTCTTCCCATCTGTCTCCCAGCCTTCATTCATGTCAAATATGGCCAACAGGGGCGTTGGTCTTATTATTTATACAGCTGTTTTTGTCATGAATACGTTCATTAAATTTTTGCCTGAACAAGGTTGATTTTTCTGAGCTTTTGCGCTGCGAATAAAGGCATCAACCAATCATGATGTCGGAAACATATTCAATATGTACACTAGAGTTGAAAATGGCAGCTCAGACCAGACCTACTCCTTCTGTTCTTACCTTTCACAGTAAAAGCCGTAAACATAAACAATGCGTAACCGTTTACTGGAGGAACCTCAAATTCACTGCTACTTTTAAAAGGAAACTCAATAAAAGAGCTTACAGTATTTTAGGCTATACAACAGTTTACCTCATACTCTGCTCTGGGTTAATAGCATCCCTGTAGTTGTTCTTCTGCCTGAGCAAATCTTTTCAAACCTTATATGTAAAATTGTTTGCAACTGTCGCAAATTCGCATTGCGTAGAGTATGACTAGTTTCGAATCAAAATATTCAAAGCTAAGTATTTAGCATTTTTCGTGTTGTTTATTTGTCAGGTCCCTGTTGTATAAAGGCCTTAATACCTAAGTAAGTGCAGTCTGAAAAAGTTTCTAGAAGCTGTAATATAATGCAGAACTTCACTCTCTTTATATTTAATTTGGTTTTGAAGGGCAACACGGTGGCCCATTGGCTACGAGTGACACAGCACAATGCTAAAAGTCATTTTCAAACTGACTCACAACATGTGACTCTGGTATGACACGCTACAAATCGAGAAAGTGAACCATTAACCAATCATATGTTATTGTTTTTTTATATCCGGTCCAGCTCTCTCTCCCCACACTTCCTGCTCTGTCTAAAAATGGAAGGAATATGTATTCTTGCCGGTAGCCAGTTCCAAGGGCTATTTCATAACTACACAACATAACTACGTCAAAGAACGCTTGAGCAACACTTCAACAGCGACTGTGATGGAGACGATGTAGCTATTTAGTTTTGTAGTTTTGTAGCTTTGTCGATTGTAGTATGAACATAGCATAGGACGCATAGGACCTCTACATCTGGATGGATGGATATCAGGTGTAAGATTTTCAACATCTAAGCATAGCTAAAGGCTGATGTCATCACTTTTGCCGAAAATTGGTCATAATCAAAAGTATTGGACAAATTAAATTTTTCCCTGATGATGGCGCTAGAAGGTAAATTAAGAGATCACCAAAGTTATCTTAAAGGGAACACTGAAACAAACAAACCATCCTTCCAACAGTTGATATATTTCACTCAAAATGACAAATGTCTACTCAGGGGATCGCCAAGCTCCTGATGATTCAACCTCTGGGGACCATGAATGTACACATTCTTTATGACAATAAATCCAATATCTGCTGAGATTTTTCAGTCTGAACCACAGGGGTGGATAAAGCTTACTGCTACAGTAAAGGGGTATTTAATTAAAAACGGCAGTTCAATATCACCAAATTGCTTTATGTCTATCCTTACAGACTTGTTCAACATTTTAGGAAATGCATTTTCCTGCTGAGAGTTGGAGGAGAAGGTTAATACCACTGTCATGTCTGTGGGATAATTATGAATCCAGAGCCAACAGGCTATTAGCTTAGCCTCAAGACTGGTTGTTTTTAGATAGAAAAGCAGGTACTTTCAAAATTAAACCTACTAGTTCTGTCGGCTATTTTTCAAATCGACTAATATTTGACTTAAGTCAACTTATAAGTGGAACTTATTCCTCAATGTTAAAATTGTAATTTTAAGAAAGACTCATTGAAATATTACAGATCAAATGACTATGTGAAAAGTGAAAGGGGACAAAGCCTCCACCGGTATAGAGATCAAAACTTAAACCTGTGCTTACCTACAGTGAAAAATGTAATTAACAATTTACAAAATACATAATAAAGTTCTGGGCCCATTAAAAGGTCCTAGAACATAAACTGAATGGAAGTGAACGAACTTAGCTGATCCAACTAAATGAAGGCACAGGGAAACATATATAAAATGGCCGATCAGACCATTTTTGAAACAAAGGGGTTAAACAAAGATAAACACCACCACCTTACCTACAAATAATAATAATATAAATATCATATTAATTAACCAAAACAAAAGTACTAACAGACTAATATCTTCTAAAGAAATACCCCCCCCCATGATGATTGGCCACTTCCTGTATTTAAGAGCCCTTCTTTAGAGAGCGCGTGTCGCTCGACCTGACAAGATGTTCCTCCAGCAGCAAGCAGCAACCAGCATCCAGCAACTTGTGGCGGCACCCTTATCACTGGTAACTCAAAGACATGGACATTAGAATGACTGAAAGCTTCTCACCTAAAGACAAAGTGTGACTGTTCAGACGTTAACTAAATGTGTGCAAAAAGCTATGTGTAATCATTTATCTGTTTGCTGATGTATGTACATGTGGTAAAAAGGTCAACAAACTCAATAAGGAGGAAATTAACTATTGGTGTAAACTATAAACTGTTTTCACGAGGGTTAGTGACACTTACAGTGGGGCAAAAAAGTATTTAGTCAGCCACCAATTGTGCAAGTTCTCCCACTTAAAAAGATGAGAGACGCCTGTAATTTTCATCATAGGTACACTTCAACTATGAGAGACAGAATGGGGGGAAAGAATCCAGGAAATCACATTGTAGGATTTTTAATGAATTAATTGGTAAATTCCTCGGTAAAATAAGTATTTGGTCACCTACAAACAAGCAAGATTTCTGGCTCTCACAGACCTGTAACTTCTTCTTTAAGAGGCTCCTCTGTCCTCCACTCGTTACCTGTATTAATGGCACCTGTTTGAACTTGTTATCAGTATAAAAGACACCTGTCCACAACCTCAAACAGTCACACTCCAAACTCCACTATGGCCAAGACCAAAGAGCTGTCAAAGGACACCAGAAACAAAATTGTAGACCTGCACCAGGCTGGGAAGACTGAATCTGCAATAGGTAAGCAGCTTGGTGTGAAGAAATCAACTGTGGGAGCAATTATTAGAAAATGGAAGACATACAAGACCACTGATAATCTCCCTCGATCTGGGGCTCCACGCAAGATCTCACCCCGTGGGGCCAAAATGATCACAAGAACGGTGACAAAAATCCCAGAACCACACGGGGGGACCTAGTGAATGACCTGCAGAGAGCTGGGACCAAAGTAACAAAGGCTACCATCAGTAACACACTACGCTGCCAGGGACTCAAATCCTGCAGTGCCAGACGTGTCCCCCTGCTTAAGCCAGTACATGTCCAGGCCCATCTGAAGTTTGCTAGAGAGCATTTGGATGATCCAGAAGAGGATTGGGAGAATGTCATATGGTCAGATGAAACCAAAATAGAACTTTTTGGTAAAAACTCAACTCGTCGTGTTTGGAGGAGAAAGAATGCCGAGTTGCATCCAAAGAACACCATACCTACTGTGAAGCATGGGGGTGGAAACATCATGCTTTGGGGCTGTTTTTCTGCAAGGGGACCAGGACGACTGATCCGTGTAAAGGAAAGAATGAATGGGGCCATGTATCGTGAGATTTTGAGTGAAAACCTCCTTCCATCAGCAAGGGCATTGAAGATGAAACATGGCTGGGTCTTTCAGCATGACAATGATCCCAAACACACCGCCCGGGCAACGAAGGAGTGGCTTCGTAAGAAGCATTTCAAGGTCCTGGAGTGGCCTAGCCAGTCTCCAGATCTCAACCCCATAGAAAATCTGTGGAGGGAGTTGAAAGTCCGTGTTGCCCAGCGACAGCCCCAAAACATCACTGCTCTAGAGGAGATCTGCATGGAGGAATGGGCCAAAATACCAGCAACAGTGTGTGAAAAGCTTGTGAAGACTTACAGAAAACGTTTGACCTCTGTCATTGCCAACAAAGGGTATATAACAAAGTATTGAGATGAACTTTTGTTATTGACCAAATACTTATTTTCCACCATAATTTGCAAATATATTCTTTAAAAATCAGACAATGTGATTTTCAGGAATTTTTTTTCTCATTTTGTCTCTCATAGTTTAGGTATACCTATGATGAAATATTTTTTTGCCCCACTGTACATCAGCCGTGTGGTAGCAAAGCCAACACTGTTCATCCTGAACTTCCAATCATTGCCTCCATCAATGATGCAACATAGCTTGATTTAATTTTGTCTGATTATGGGATTTCACCAGGCGGTTACCTCCAGTACCTGCATTCTTTCTAATGGCTAGCAGTAGGCAACTCCTCTGGTTGTAAAAAGAAGTCGGATAGACCCGTTTCACAGAAGCCATTTTCACATGTAATAGCAGTGTTTAAACAGTTGAGACTGTAAAAAAATAATTATGGTCCAATTCTACACAGTAATTCCATTGACCCACCTTGCACAATACCAGTGCCTGGCCCACATAAATGGAATACGGCCATAATTAATGTTATTAATTAAACCTGTGTTTACCTTTCAATGGCATGTCAAGATGGCTGCTGTGAAAAGGGCCTATTGATTTATTACATTACATTACATTACATTACAGTCATTTAGCAGACGCTTTTATCCAAAGTGACTTACAGGAAGTGTATTCAACATAGGTATTCAAGAGAACTACTAGCCACCAGAAGTCATAAGTGCATCTCCTTTCTTAAACAAGCATCTAAAAGCATAAACCAGAGCAAAAGTATAGTGCAGAAGCAAATTACTACGAAAACAATAATTGCAACAGACTAATACGAATACAATAGGTGCTACAAACTAATACGAATACAATAAGTGCAACAAACTAATACGAATGCAATAAGTGCTACGAGGAAGGCTCAGGGTAGTACTTCATGAAGAGGTGAGTTTTCAGCCTGCGCTGAAAGATGGGCACTGACTGACGTCAGTGGGGAGTTCATTCCACCACTGTGGGGCCAGGACAGAAAAAAGCTGTGACCGGGTCGATCGGCCGCAGGGACCTCTGAGCGACGGGGCAACCAATCGCCCCGAGGCAGCAGAGCGAAGTGGTCGGGCGGGGGTGTAGGGCTTGACCATGGCCTGGAGATAGGAAGGAGCTGTTCCTTTCACTGCCCTGTAGGCTAGCACCAGAGTCTTAAACTGGATGCGAGCTCTTACAGGGAGCCAGTGTAGAGAACGGAGAAGGGAAGTTGTGTGGGAGAACTTGGGGCGATTGAACACCAGACGTGCTGCAGCTTTCTGGACAAGCTCCAGAGGTCTGATGGCCGACGCCGGGGCTCCGGCAAGTAGTGAGTTGCGGTAGTCCAGGCGGGAGATGACCAGAGCCTGGATGAGCACCCGAGTCATCTTGTCAGTGAGGAAGGGGCGAATCCTCCTGATGTTGTAGAGGAGGAATCTGCAGGAGTGTGTGACCGATGCAATGTTTGCTGAGAACGACAGTTGGTCGTCCAGGGTCACACCCAGATTCCTCACAGTCCGAGTTGGCGTCACCACGGCATCATCAATGGTGATGGACAGGTCTCGGTGCGGGCAACCCTTCCCCGGGAGGAACAGTAGCTCGGTTTTGTCCAGGTTGAGCTTCAGGTGGTGTGTCGCCATCCACTTTGAGATGTCAGCCAAGCATGCAGCAATGCGTGCCTCCACTTGGGTGTCCCCGGGAGGGAATGACAAGACCAGCTGGGTGTCATCGGCATAACAATGGTAAGAGAAGTCATGCGAGCGAATAACAGAACTCAGGGATGTTGTGTAGAGCGAGAAGAGAAGGGGGCCCAGAACTGAACCTTATGGAACCCCCGTAGTCAGCATGTGTGGTTCCGACACGGCCCCCCTCCATGTCACCTGGTAGGATCGACCTGTCAGGTAGGATGCAAACAGGGAGAGTGCAGAGCCTGAGATGCCCATCCCCTTGAGGGTGGAGAGGAGGATCTGGTGGTTCACCGTGTCAAACGCCGCTGACAGGTCCAGGAGAATCAGAACAGAGGAGAGAGAGTTCGCTCTTGCGGCGTGAAGCGACTCTGTCACCGCAAGGAGGGCTGTCTCTGACGAGTGACCCACCTTGAACCCGGACTGGTGGGGGTCCAAGAGGTTGTTCTGGTCGAGGTAGGAAGACAGTTGTTTAGAGACAGCGCGTTCAAGTGTTTTGGATAGAAACGGTAGAAGAGAAACCGGTCTGAAGTTCTTGACATCAGAGGGGTCAAGTGATGGTTTTTTCAGAAGGGGGGGTGACTCTGGCAGTCTTGAAAGCCGAGGGAAAGCATCCCGAGACGAGAGATGTGTTGATGAGGTGGGTGAGGAAAGGAAGGAGTTCAGTGGCAATAGACTGAAGAAGAGGGGAGGGGATCGGGTCAAGGGAGCACGTGGTGGGGCGGTTAGATGTAACAAGGTCAAGGACCTCGTTAGGGGAGAGGGGAGCAAAATAGGGTAAGATGGGGTGTGGAGAGGGAAGGGGGAGCTGAGGGGGAAGAGCTGTAGAGGGTAGAGAAGGAGAGGGTGGACAGGGAGAGGGGGGCTGAGAGAAGGAGGATCTGATATCGTTTACCTTCTTGTCAAAGAAGTTGGCGAAATCATCAGGGAGAAGGGAGGAAGTAGGAGGAGGGGTGGGGGTTGGAGGAGTGAAGAGAAAGTTTCAAAGAGTTTTTTAGGATTGGAAGCAGAGGTTAGGATTTTAGAGCAGAAAAAAGCCACTTTAGCAGTAGCTAGAGAGGAGGAAAAAGTGGAAAGGAGAGATTGGAAGTTAAGAAGGTCCTCCGGGAGTTTGCCTGTTCTCCATTTATGCTCAGCCGCTCTTAGGCTCCGTCTATCAGTACGCACTGAGTCCGACAGCCCCATGGCTGTCGGACTCAGTGCGACAGCCACTGCCTCAGTGGGGCAGGAGGAGTTGGCCGTGCAGGCCTGGAGGTGAAGGGACAGAGGTTGTCCAAAGAGGAGGAAAGGGTGGAGAGGAGAAGATCAGTAGCAGTATCGGGGGATAGGAGAGAGAAGGATTCAGGGTCAGGGAGGGCAGAGGTAACGGAAGAGGAAAGATCAGCGGGGGAGAGGGAGCGGAGGTGACTACGGGTAGAAACCATGTGGGTAGGTGGGGGAAGTAAGGGGGGAGAGGAGAGGGAGAGGGAGTAGGACATGAAATAGTGGTCCGAGAGCTGGAGGGGAGTGACAGAGAGGTTAGCAGTAGAACAGTGTATAGTGAAGATAAGATCCAGCTGGTTGCCGGCCTTGTGGGTAGGAGGAGAAGAGGAGTGGTAGCGGTCAAAGGAGGAGAGGAAGGAAAGCAGAGGTTCTAACTTATCAGTCTGGATGTTGAAGTCGCCGAGCATGATGAGTGCAGAGCCATCGTCATGGAAGTGCGAGACTAGTGTGTCAAGCTCCTCCAGGAACTCACCAAGAGGGCCTGGTGGGCGATACACAACAGCAATGGTGAGCTTGACTGGATAAGTGACAGTAACCGCATGAAATTCAAAAGAGGAAGGGGAGAACTGTGGAGCAAAGTCAAGAGAGTATTTCCATTTTGGGGAAATTAGCAGGCCAGTGCCACCACCTCGCCTCGCAGCTCTGGGAGTGTGAGAGAAGGAGTACACATCTGACAGAGCTGCGGGTGTGGTAGTGTTTTCTGGTGTGATCCAGGTCTCAGTTAGAGCAAGAAAGTTGAGGGAGAGCAAGGATGCGTAGCCTGAGATGAACTCAGCTTTCGGCACTGCCGACTGGCAGTTCCAAAGCCCCCCTGACACCACTTGCTCACCATGGGCTGAGAGAGTGGGATAGATGAGATTAGTGGGGTCACGGCACCTGGGAGTGACCCACTGTCTACGTGACCACCGGACAGAGGAACAGACAGAAATAGGATTACCTCAGTAAACATTGTAAACATGAGTTTATGGTCTCAATCTCTAGTTTCAAGTCTTCTTCAATACAGCATGATGTTCATTAAGTCAATTATGGTCCATTTAGAGTCAAATAGACCTTAAAGCAGGGTATGCTTTAGGGTGCGGCTACTGTGATTGACAGGTCGCTACCACGGCAGTCTGGTCTGGGAGTTGTCCGGGTTTGGTCTTAGTACTCGTACTAGTTCATGAAAGTAAAAAGTTAAATTTTGGTTAGCTATAACGTGTATTTTTCAGTGTTCAGTTGTACTTAACTCCATCCTCTACTGTCACTTTTGGTTGCACAAAAACAAGATGGTGGGAGTCGCAATGCTGAACTTGATGCTTCAAAACAGTAGTCCACAAACCAATGGGTGACAGTCACAGTGACGTTACAGTGACTACGTTCACTTATGGATTTCACTAAATGTGTCCTGCAACTACAGTTCACGTAATGCTTTGGGGGAAGCAGACAGGACATTTATTAATGCCATGGAGTCAGTGCGTTAACTGTGGGATACACATTTTTTGCCCATATTTGTTAATAGTTTGGCAAATTGGCCCCATTACAAGACTGCAGAATTTGCCATCACCCGGCTGATAATCAAAATAACTTCTCAGGCAAGTTCTTGAGTTTAAAGGAGCACGTTTTTTATTTGAGTTCCAAGCAGCTTTACAGACGTGTATTCCTGATGGACATTGGATGTAATGATGTCTATCATGGAGTCCGTCCTCACCACAATAACACTAGTTAAGGAGCAAAGGAAGTCAGACGGTGGCTAGCGGTACCACTGTTTTGCACTCCGCTGCTCAGGTTACATGTTGGAGAGCTACAGTGGGCTTCAGGTAACTTAAAAACACTAAAGTCATTGTGTAGTTCTACAGAAAGATGGTGGTGCAACATGGCGGACTCCTTTAAGAGGACCCACTCCCTATGTAGATATGAAGGGCTCATTGTAAGCTAACAAAAATACAACGATTCCTAGTTTCAGGTGGTAAAGCACTTATGAAAACACATAATTCATATAATATTCCATTTCTTCTAATAGATCCCCAGAAAATGACACAACTGGCCCCATTCTTGTTTTTTACTGTGATATTTTGTATAGTCTAGTATTTCAAAGTTATCACGTTGTTCCACAAACTGAGTCACCCCCCCAGCTCCTTATGTAATAACTCCTATCTGTCAAGGATGTGTTTCCCAGCTACATTTTTGACCCAGATGTGACAGACGTTCCGAGTCCTGTTTCAGACCATAACTGTGCATTCCTGCTCTGTTTCAAGGTTCAAACACTCAGACTAAACCAGGATATGTTGTTTGAACGTTATACAACTCTTTGCTGGGCTCACGCGTTGATAATGAAAGAGAAGTCGCCAGCTCAGCTTGGCTTTTTGTTCAATAGAGGATGAGTTAGGGTCATAGAGTGCTATGGACTCATGGAAGAATGAAAGACATTAAGAGAGAGAAATGTTTGTAATAATCTGCTCACATTTCTTCTGTATTGGCCACAGAGAAGATCACAGGCCATCAGAGCCCCAAGATACAGCTTCAACAGATTAACTTTTCCCCTGATTTTCCTGGTTTTTATTTGTCTTTCTTTTATCTCCTTTCATGACTTTTTTAAAGTCATTTTAGGACAGTGGAACAAACAATAAACACCATACTGATTCCACGTGTTGGCAAACAATTTCTTCTTTACATGTCCTATCATCCCATTTCAGCTCTAATTTGGTCTCAACCAGCTCCTGAGAATAAATATCTGGCTCTTTAGCTGCTAAATGTTTCCCCTTCTTCACCAGCTAGATTCTAATTGTGTAATCTGGGAGAGAATACGTTCCCTAGAAACGTCATTGACAATGCAGTCTCGTTGTATGGAAACGTAATTTTTTAGCATACCAGGCTGGTTCTTTTGCCATTGCCCATTAACCCTAACTACTGCACAGGAATGCATGAATGAGTCCTATACCCAGAAATGAGTGGATGAGTTACCCCTCTGGTGAATTTCTAAAGCTTTTACAAGTCTTAAGAAAAGGCAGTTGCTAACAAGTGGCTAAATGAGACTACAAAATGCCATCAAGCTGACTTGTCCGCCTTAACTGCCTGGTTGTGTTTATAATCACCTTTATGCAACCGTAGTGTGGCACGTTTATCGCCTAATGTTAGCTTTTTTACTCCTGCCGATTGCGTTCAGGCCTCAAAATTATAGGTATCATGAACATTTGTTTGCCACAGAGCTTATTTTATACAAACAAAGAATCCCATTGGCTTTTTGTCAATAGAGCAAGTGCGACACTAACTTCCTACAAAAATACATCATCCCTGTAAAACTGTATTAGCAGGACCTGCTTCAGTATATATTGTACTTTATTGTGTAAATTCCTTGATGAATATGCCATCAATCAAAGCCCAGAAAAACAGCAAAAAACAACAACAGTTGAAACACAGTAAATCTTGGTCTTTTCGGGGGACCCTTGGGGGTTCATAGGGTCCTGAGCCGGTTTCCTGCTTTGTCCTGGTTGGTATTGAACCATGGGGTTTGTGCAGAATAAGTGCCGGTCAGGAAAGTGCCGGCTGGTAAAGTGGATAATGAGAGTTGAGGGGTGTGTCGGCTTCATGTCCGACAAGATTGTACAGCTAACACTTTTAACATATAAAAACAGTTTAAATCCACCTCAGATCACTTATGTCTTTTGTAACAACAACAACAACTAGGAGCAGGTCTGCGCTCTCTGCTGTGCCCCGCTTTAAGCTGTTACACGGCTTGTCGTTAGTCTGAGAGTGAAAGGCGGTGAAGGGGCCAACAGGCAGGACCACTTTACACTGCAACAAATAAGTCTTTATATGTCCTACCTGCACCTGTGTGCATGTGTGTGTGTGTGTGTGTGTGTGTGTGTGTGTTTTCGCTGAGAGAAACCCGCACATGCAGGGTGTAATTTGCAGAAATAGGCCAGTCATATTTTGTACCTGCAGGCTGTGGGCTGCAGGGGGGGGGGGGGGGAAACGAAAGCAAGGTACTGCAAAGTATTTCCAGGGAGGTGGGTTTTTGGCGCTGTTGTGGTTTAAATGGTGACCCGTGGGGAGGGGGAAGTGGGGGGTTACCATGCAGGTCAAAGACTGCACTTGTTTCATGCACTTGTTAGTCTTACCAATAAAGGGAAAAAAAAAAACCACATAGTATAAAATGCACAGGGAAAGATTTCATGAATACACTGACATGGGAATGTATGTAAATGATTGATTGTGTGAAAAACTTACAGCCTAAATTTGTGAAATAAAAATATGAAATAAACAAATATACGCAAACAGATTTAGTATATGTTTAAATAATGAAAAGTTTTATTTTTGACTATGTTCAAGTTCCCAGAAGGGAAAAATAAAAACATTTTATTTTCTATTAGCACATTTAACCCAATCCAAATCAAACCAGCCAATCCAACTAATGTATTCTTCAGGAAAAATCTGTGTATTTTTCCCAAAAACATTTCCCCGCTCCCTCCTTCCGCGGCGGCAGCAGCAGCAGCAGGAGCTCGGCGCGCGGCGGTGTTGGACACGAGAACGTAAGCTAGGTGGCCGCACGAGCACACTTATCGCACCCGCGGCAGTGCCACACGCGCATGGGATTCCGTCCTGCGCGCCCGGGGAGATCCTTCAGCAACAGCAGCAGCCGAGCGGAGGACGAAACCTGCTCAGCCCGGTTTAGGAGCAGACGCCGGATCACCCATCACCCTTTGCCTGGACTCTCCCTCTGACACCAGCACGCGTTTTCTGAGGTGATTTTTTTTTCTCCTCGAGAGGCTCAGCGGAGACTCAGCGTGTTATTTATTTATATCGCGCGCGCGTTTGTGTGTGTGTGTGTGTGTGTGTGTGTGTGTGTGTGTGTGTGTGTGTGTGTGTGTGTGTGTGAGAGAGAGCCACAGCCAGCCGTGGTGGACAAACTGCGTCTTAACGCGGAGAGGTCGCACTTGATCGGCTGGAGAAACCACTCCAAAACGCACGCAGAAACACTCCGGTCCCGTCGCGCGCCCACCCTTGGTTTTTCTTTTGTATTTGTTTTATTTCCTGTCAGTTTTTTTTTTTCTAAATTTTTTTTTATCTTGTGCTGCCAAACCAGGAACCCGCGGCTGAGCGCCTTGCTCCGAGGATGAACTAGAATCGAGGCTGCGAGGTTGTTGTATTTTTTTACTGGATTTATTTCGCTGTGGAGGAAAAGAGAGATCCGGGAAGCGGTGCGCACAACAAAAAAAAAAAGAGGAGAAGAAGCCGAGGTCTTCCTCTTCTCTTCTCTCCTCTTCCCCCCCACCCACCCCCTTGTCTCTCCATCTATGTGTCCTACCTGTCCTCTTCTGTCTCTTCATTTGTCCCCCGCCCCCCCCCCTCCCCTGCTTTTAGGTCCGTGAGATTTTGCTTTTAAAAAATGCATCATCAACAGCGGATGGCAGCTCTGGGAACCGACAAGGAGCTGAGCGACTTGCTGGATTTCAGCGCGGTAAGGGACACGGAGCTTCTCCTCCGCGTAAATATGAATATTATAACTAGAGTCATGACAGCTACAAGCCGTAGAAGAGCATGAACGCGTCCTGTAGGGCTTCTTACAGTGACCTCTGTTTTTACATTTCCTAACGTAATGACTTTTGTACGGCACATTAAAACACTGCTTATTTCCACTCAGACTTTCAACTGTTTTTTGCACGAAAGTGCGTTTCACGTAGAGTAACTAAAAAGTCAGTGCATATTGTTTATTTCTTAATTTTTTTGGTAATTTAATTTATCTGTGTGTGTGTGTGTGTGTGTGTGCAGAGAATTGTGATGCTGCATTGGTAATTTTGTTGTCTTATAGATGCGAAACAGCGATTTGAAAATGTTCCCAACATCCATGGTAGTATATCTCATTTTAAGTCCTTTATTTATTTATTTTTACTTTTCATGTTTAACCTGCTCTTCCTGCCCTTGTTAGGATTTAGAAAATGTTTATTTTATTTTTTATATTTTGTCTGTGTGAGTTTCAAGGCTGCCCCACGCGCTGCGCTCCGCGCCGCGTCCTATACAGAACGTTAAAGGCTCGATGTAGAGTCATGAACGTGCCTGACAGACAGACAGACAGACAGTCAGTCAGATAGACGGAAACACATGCATGCAGCCGAAAAAATAGAGAAATGTGTCACACTTTCTCTCCGCGGTCTAAATGTTCCACCAGCAGGCTGTTCGCTGCCCAAACTATTTAGGACTCCGTTTGAAAGTTTGTCTGTTTTTTTTTGTTAAAGGAACAGCCTGTGTGTTGTGAACTTGACGGACAGGAAATAGTGTGCCCCCCCTCCTCGCGCTCTCTTCGGCCATGTTTTCTGTGCGACTCTCTCCTCCTCTGGGAGTAACTTTGGTCTGAAGTGGAGGAGGAGGAAGAGGAAGAAGATAAAAAAAAAAAGAAATGAGAAAGAAAGCCAGAGTCTAAACACAGAGAGACGGCCTGCATGTAATGCTATCAGAAAAACATCAGGAATGAGTAGTGATGCTGAGAGAAAAATCACCAAAATTCCCCTGTAATATTTTAAGTTCCTGCAAGAATGTATATATGTATATATATAATGTCAGACGATATGATATTATTAAAAGAACAAGACTAGAGCTGCTGCACAAGATGCAAAAACAGGCCATCCTCGTTAATGTACCTTTTTCAATCTCTATTGTAATGTCAATTCATTAATCATAAGGCATATACGTGCAGTACAGTTCACACTGTAACTGGCCATGTAGGTCTGTTATAGAAATATTTTAATATTTCATTGGAGATTTGAATTCAAAGCTTTCAAAAGAGCAATAACAGACACAATAATCCCCTATAGATGAATACAATAATATTGTAGGACTTTTATTGTGATCTTTTATAACACACCATGTACAATAGGATCACTGTTGTATCAGAAGTGAGGACTAGAGACATATAAAACGCCTCCACAGCATTATTTTAATTAAAAATATGTGCTGTATTTGCTATTTAGACCTGCATATATCATAAATACATTGTTTAAGTCCCTATAGAAGTATTACTGCATATATTAGTACACCAAATCTACAATACAATCCCTGTTAACGCATCATTTGGTGGCACACATGTTCTCTCAAGTTTATACTGACATTTATTTAAAAACAAGGCTTACGATAATAGAGATAAGATAGAAAGATAATACAATTTAAAATTGACTGCCACAGACATATGTAAGAATATTATATTCCTATTTTTAAACTGTTATAGTGTCCTAATAAAAAAAAGTATTAAATAAGATAATTATATTTAAAGTTGAGAACCACATATCAAGTCATACATATCAATTATGATGGTATAAATGTACTATATTGTATGTGACACCATTTTATCATTATATTGGCAGACAGATACTCTCAGGTCAATATAGGAATATTATAGGATTATATTTACGGACAAAAGTAAAAAAAAAAAAAAAGAATTAATCACAAACTCTTTATTTAGTAGCTCTTGAGTTCCTGGAGTGTATTATAGTAATATTATGGACATTTAGGCTGCGTTTGAATTTAAACAAGTTTCCAAAATGTCAATCAGCCCGTCTTGAATGATATTTCTTGAAAAAATACTCGAACAAAGGAGGGCAGCAGAAGCAGCAGCAGCTAGAATGTGTCTCCTCTCATTATAAACGCAGGTCGGTTTGCATTAATTTATGCGATCATCTGTCTTTGCACGCCCACAAGCTGACACCCGCAGCTCCGAGTGGTTCAACTGGGAAACATCGATAGACCTGCTGATAATCAGAACTAGATCCTCCATCTTTTATAAAGCGTTCGTTTCCTCTTTGTTCGTCGCGGCCGCGAGGGAGCAACCTCAGTATCCAACAGACGCACTTACAGGCCCCACAGGCTGAATTCAGAACAATGACAGATCAACTATTTATATTTTTGGTCCGGGTTTAATTTACTTATATTGTGGTCTGTACAAAAGACAAGAAGAAAAGAAAATCCTCAAAACTAAATAAATCCTAAAAAGCTCTTATCATTTGAAAGTGGGAAGCTCAGAGCACGTCCACGATCCCTGAGAGTTCCCCATCAAACAGTCCGACCAACAGGCCTGCTGTTCATCCAAAGAGGTCATCTATCGGGGTCAGATGATGAACTGTTTTCTTTGGGAGGCTTTACAGTAGCTCATACATTAAAACAACAGGAATCAGTATTAATCTTCCGTCTCTGTCTTATCGAGGGCTTATTTTCCTGTAGATGTGTAGAGCAGATGGTAACTAGTTCTGATGATTATCTCATATGTTTAAGTCAGATATGAAGTAGATATGAAGTGTTTCATTACCAAAATGAGCCGTCCAGCATTCAGCGAAAGTGACTCTTTTCAATTAATACGCATTTATGATTAATTGAGCAGGTGATTCAAGGGATCCTGTTTGTTTTCTACTTATGCTGAATGTAGAATTCGATTTTCTTTCCCTTTTTTCCCCAACAAAATGCTCCCACAGTGTTTTGGAAAATGAACTCTTCATATCTGTGTTCAGGTCTGAGCTGAGAGTCTGTGACCATTAGGGCTGGGTATCAAAACTCTATGCATTTCCAGTTCAGACACAAATGTGTATTGAGTATTAAAATCACTTAGAAAGCTGACATCAAGAGGTGTGGACTGGGGTTATGACATGAACCAGAGCCGGACTCAAGTCATGAACAAATGACTACTGACTTTAAACTCTACCTGTTTGACTTGGACTGACTCAATATCTCCATCAAGCCTCAAATTGAAACTTAACTGTATAAAAAAAAACTGGTTTTGTTTTTAAACGTGACAGCAGCTGATGAGGCTGCATACGCAGGAATTAAAGGTGTGTTTGTCATTACCGACCATATAAATGTCATGGTCAATATAAAAACAATTGCCAAAGTGGAAACATTAAGCTTAAGATTTACAAATGATTGTAACCAAGTATGATTGATCAGGTGGATATTAAATGTGATAAACTTAATTGAAAATACAAATGTGAAATGTAACTATTTCTGTAAATTTATGGTGACTGTTGCTTTTTAATAAAAATAAAATAAAAATTGGATTCAATGTTTTCTAGGGAACAAACTGACTTGTTGAGGAGTCTACTGGGACCTGCATTCCCATGGGATACAGACATGACGTTGGACTTGTTGGTCTTTATTTGGAACTTTATTTGACTTGAGTTAGTTGTCACTTACCTGTTTTGACTTGGGACTTGATACTCTACGTACCTGTCTTGACTTGGGACTTGATGCACTACGTACGTGTCTTTACTTGGGACTTGATGCACTATGTACATGTGTTGACTTGGGACTTGATACGCCACGTACCTGTGTTGACTTGGGACTTGATGTGGGATTACCTGTCTTGGGGACATGACTGGATATGGGGCATTGACATAGAACTTATTTGATTTCTCTTGGAGCTTTACTCTTGACTGACCTGTCTTGACTTAAGACCTGACCATGGACTTGTTCTTGATCTAGGAATTGACTTGCGACTAGGAAAACAGTGATCTCTCCCACCTCTGCAGGCATTAAAACCTGGTCAGATTTATAACGTGTTCATTTATTCTTTGATCTTTCCTAATTTAAATCAAAATCTTAACAATTTAAGATTGCAATTTATATAGACAAACCTATTGCATGCCAGCATGTACTGAGAAATATTTGACATTTGACAACTTTGACTCCTTTAGTTAACTAAATAACATATTTATTTAATACATTTTATATTAGATAAAAACATTATGGCATTGGTACCAAAACTGAAGTATCCAATCAGTGTTAGTATTGAAATGATCCCCAGTGATACCCAGCCCTAGTGATGATGGACCTTTTGTTTTCTTGGTAAATATCCACAAAGAGTTTCCTTCCAAAACGACATATCTAATATGTTTAAAGCCCCAAAATTGCTATTGAAATTAAGAACATTGAGTTACCATTAAATCAGAGACATTTCCTATTGGGATTGTAACACATTTTTCAGCCGAATGTTGTCCTGGCGTTTTGGAATGAAGCTTTTCATGTGTAGCTGCAGTGATGTTTCTGTAGAGATGTGTCTTGCTGTTCACAGTGTCAGTGCTCTCGGAGGTAATGTGCGCTCTGTTTGTCTTGTAGATGTTTTCCCCTCCTGTTAGCAGTGGAAAGAACGGGCCGACCTCCCTGGGGAGTGGACATTTCTCCGGCTCAAGTACGTCAGCTTTCTCCTTTTTTTCCTTCCTCCTCCTTTTCTTTTTTTCTTTCAGTCTTCTCCCAGCCTCCGCCTCTCCTTCTTCTTACACCTGCTCACTGCTGCTTCGCTTGCTGTTTGGATTTTCTTGTAGGTAAACATGTTCTGTTCACGAAGATGCAGTTTTGGGGTTCTATGCTGTTTTTGCTTCGTGGATTACTTTTGATTTTGAGGAGAAAAAGTGCATGATTTTTTTTTTTTTTAATACACCGTAACTTGCTAATATATTCTCTGATTACTGTGGTTGCCGTTTTTTGCACTAATCTTTGCTAAAAATGTTTCATGTTGCTCAAACAATGAGGTGGGCTGATCTGATTACATGGCTTTGATTATGGTTTAGTCTCTCAAAACGTACTGTTGGACCCAGACCAAAGAGGTAGATGAATAAAAATCAGCTAACAAAAATGGTTTTAGTTTAATTATTTTTCTTTCTAAAATAGCTGGCCACTGTAGTTTTTAGCAAACACTACTTAAACGGGAGTAAATAGTGCATTTGAGAGGGACTATATTAAAGGGTGGATTAATACCAACAACTTGAACAAAGAGGTTTATTGAGTTCAAATCATCCGTTACATTCCTGCGTGCTCTGTGCTGTTTAAGTTTATATGTATTTGTTCCCTCTCTATCATATATTACGTGACTTATGAAATCTGGGATGGAAAACACAGCCATGAGGTGATGATGGGATTTTTCAAGTGTCTGTATTTTGGCGAAACAAGTTAATTTTTCAGCTGCTTGAGTTCATTCCTGAATGGAACTTCCTGTTTTTCTGATTTGCTGCCCTTATTCTTTCCTGCCCGTGTGTGTGTGTTTGTGTGTGTGTGTGTGTGTGTGTGTGTGTGTGTGTGTGTGTGTGTGTGTGTGTGTGTGTGTGTGTGTGTGTGTGTGTGTGTTGTGGAGTCAGCTCACTGTCTTTACGACAAAGTGATGTTATTGGTGTCAAACAGGCCCAGTAAAAAAGTCAGTCAGTAAATACTCATGTCCCCCAATATCTGACTCAACTTGTGGTAGATCCCAATGTGTCATCGATCGGCAAGGTGGTGGACTGGCGCTGAGGCGGTAGGGGCAAAAGTGTTTTTTGTTGTTAATCTCCATTGACTTCAAATGATGAAAGATTTCGCTTGTTTTCTCTATTCAAGAGGCATGTGAGAAAAGATTTCTTCAAGAATTCAAAGTGCCAAGGGGTGATTAATCAATAAACAGGATGGTAATAGTGGGGGTGAAGTGTTCCTTGAAACCTTCTAACTCGTGGCTGTCTTACTCAAACTGGACTTCCCAGATTGAATTTCATTTCTCCCCGGTATCTTAAGCAGCTTCTTGCATTGTTTTAACCCAGGGTGGTTTTCAGTATGAACGTCATCTTCGTGAGTGAGTCAGTAGGTAGCTCAGTGAGTTGTGAACATGTTGGTGAGGTACGTTCATGTGTTTATGTGGATATATGTTAAGGGAGCTTGAAGTGCAATTTTCCATCTTCTGAGTGACATTCTTCAAATCATTGATCTTAGTGTGATGGTTCAGTGTGGTTGTCATGACTTGGTAGATATGACTTTTACACTCATGATATGATCTTGAATGTTTTGTAGTCGTTTCAGTACAAAAGACAGATTGTTCACTTCTCTCCTGCTGCTGCTTTCTCTATGGTTGGATGTACAGTTCTATATGTTACCTCATGTATTTTCCAGCATTCTATTGTAATACATGTGTTGTGTTCCATAACATCCTAAGTCTGTATGAGACAAGCTCCACCTCTGGATGATGCTTCCTTTTAAAAGAAATCATTTCTGGAACCTTTTCACAGAAAACAGCCGGGTCGTTTCTGATGCTCCCGCTCATGTTATTTGCCTCTAAACGGCGTTCGGAAGCCATTTTGTATGTTGGCTGCAAAACAGAGAGATGCCGTGACGTCTTCTTTGTTTACTGCTTCATGGTGCGGTTGTTGTTGCTCGTGCTCTGCTGTTGTTTGCTCCCGTGCCGCGCATACAAATGCGATGAAGGACGACAAATGTTACAATTTGTTAGGAAGAAAAAAGGCCCAGTTTTTGTCGAATCGGTGGCAGTTGTTTGGCCTCTGTTTGCTGCTTCATTTTGGGATTGTTGACTTTTTATATTTCTTTTGATAGAGGAACACACACTGGTGTCACAGACTCATGCACTCATCCCTGAACACAAATCACACTCTGTTTCTCGCGCACACACTTTTAAACACTCACATGTACAAGATGCAACATACACACACATAAACACACACCCACAGCTCACCCCTGCTGTGGCTTTCTGCAGGCCTCGGCATTTTGATGAGCCCGCCGCTGTTTGTGAATGCAGCTAATTAGAACTCTATAGACCTACACAACCATGAGAGCAGCGGTTTCCAAAGGCTGGGGCGATGCCAGAGGCTGGGACCTGCCGACACTGAGCCGGGGTCCACACACTGTGTGTTTAGTTCAGGTTAACGACTTTTGGTTTGGGGAACTTAAAAAAAATACATTCAGAGATGCCGGAAAAACATGATATTAACTCCTGTCGAGTATTTTCTCTCATCATTTATTTTGAATCAACACTACTACAGACTATTTACTTTCATCTTCACGTTTCAAATCAGAGCTTCTATTTCATTCAGTTTGTCATGAAGTCATAGGAGCAGGTCGGCTGTGTTTACAGCATTTTGATGTAAACACGATGAGGAGGTTTATTCCTGCAGATGCATAAAGAGCAAACAGGGGGACAGGACTTTGACCTGCTGAATGCTAAAGTAGTAGTAGTAGTCTGACCGGTTTTCTTACTAGTTTGGCTATTTTTTTTAAATTGTGTAGGTAAACATTGTTTACCTACACAAATTTACCCCCCCCCCCCTTGATATCGATGAATGGGCCCCTCCTCTCTTCAGTCGTATGATTGTGATCAAGGAACAGTTCCATAGTTCATGTTAAATGTATGCATGTGCATTTTTTAATTGGTAAAAAAAACGTGAGTAGGTACACTGGGAATTTTTTTTTATTATATGGTAAAAAGTTTTTAATGCTTTCTCCAAAATTGGGCAAGTTTGAGAATCTGATTAAGATGCTTCCTAATCCTCAGTGAACCAATCCTTTGGTTGCCATCTGGGGTAACCCTTTTTTTTAACAGCAAAACGTACACCCCGAATAAATACTTTAAAAAATATTTGTTACAGTAGTGGTATTTAGATTTTAGATTTAGATTTCACTGTCAGAACTGGGACCAGACATCTGAACATGACAACACTGGCTTCTGTTTTGGAGACTATGGCAAAAAAAAATGTTGTTGCACTGTGGAGTGAAGCTCAACTAACCCTTTAACATCAAAAAATGAATGTAAAAATTGATTCAATTGACAAAGAACTAGATGAACCTTGACGAAAAATGAAAATGATACTCTTAATCTTGGCAGGGCGAAGTATCTTGGCATCTTTGGAAAATTAAGCTGCAAAGCACCTACTATATCCAGACGTATACATGTCACGTTTTTAATATTTTGCTGATGTATAACTTGATATTATCTTACTAACTTAAAATATAAGGGTACTAAAAATGGCAACCATAGTGTCAGTTTTGGCAACCACTTGCTAACTTTTAAAAGTTAGTGTTGAGCAGTGAACACATGACATCACTAAATTCATATAAAATAAGCAAAAGTAATGTTTTGTCCAAACCAAAGCAAGAACCTTTCCTAATAAAATATAGTCTAAAAATAAGAAATTAACATTAAAATCAGTGAGTATGTGACCAAAGTATTGAGATACGACACCCAACACTACCTGCAGCGTGGTGTTGGGTGTCGTATCCCAATACAGTGATTTACATTCCAGCCTCTCTTTTAATCTCCTTTATTAACAGGTCTTTTGCCTAAGCGCAGACATATCAAACCTCAAAGAACACAGTTTGTCCCTGAACGCTTCAGAATAGGCGGAGGTTGCCAAACAGGGTTAAAGAAGACAACATCATCGTCAAAATTAGAACATAAAGGAGACAGGCGGTTGGATGAGAGCAGGAGACACAGCAGCGTGTAAAGATAACACGTCAGTCAGGCGGAGAGGCAGAGGAACGGTTCTTAGGATTTTGGTTTATCTGATGCTTTTGAGGGCGAGTGCTGACGTTTCTCCTCTCCCAAACATGTCTTCATGCAGAATTAGAATTTGGAAAATGACATCCTTCACACAATGCTGTGAATACCTTTTTTGGGGTTTTGAAGAGCTCTCCTCGTTCCGTGTAAGTCCTCATATTTTTTTTTTTTTTGGGGGGGGACGAATTCGCTGTTTAAAAAAAACACAAAAGCGTCTAAACATAAACAACGCACAATCTCCCCAAGAGTCCTCGGCTGACACGCTCAGCCCACGGTCATCGCCAACCAGGAAGTGGATTAGGCGTTTTAATTATTGGGAGATTTGGCCATTGTTGCTGTTTTATTTTAGGATCATCCCTGGGAAAGATAATGCACACTTCAAACTGTGTGTGTGTGTGTGTTTTATAATCTCCTCCTGGATGGAGCCGTTCAGCGAGCGGCTTCACTCTGCCTGTCAAAACCCGCTGCCACCGTGCCACCCGTCTATTTCAGGTCTTGGCTGCTTGTGGTGCTTTTCCTCTTTTTTTTCCTTTTTTAAACACATAACCTCTCAGATCCGCTATTTGTCTCCCTGTCAATGGTGTTGGAAGGGGTATGAGGTGCGTTGATGTGTGTGTTCATAGAAAGAATGAGTGTTGAGCTTGAAAATGTGTGACTGACAGATTTGTGCATGTGTGTGTGTCTTGTTGGGAATAAAGGGGGTGGGGTGGGGGGGGGGGGGTGCTTTGGGGGTGGCAGGGCAAACCATCCTCCCCGTTGCCATGGAACATAAAGTTGGCAACGAGAGATGGAGGAAACGTTTCCTCAAGTGTCAGCAGAAAGAAACAAAGAAAGGGAGGAAGGAAGAGAGGAAGGAAAGTAAGTAGGACGAATGGAAAGCTGAACGAAGGTTAAGAGTGAACTGAAGAAGGAAGTAAGGAAACAAGGAAGAAAGAAAAGAGGTAAAGTAAACTTGGAAAGTAAGGAGGGAAGAAAGGGAAAGAAAGGAAGGGGAAAAGATACGAGGAAGGGAGGAAAGCAAAAGTCAGGGGAAGAAATATAATAAAGTAGGAATAGGAAAGGAAAGAAGGAAGAAATTAAGGATTGAAGAAAGGAAAGGGGAAAATATACAAGAAAGGAAAGAAAGTAAAGTCAGACGAAGGAAAGGAATTTAAAAAAAGAAGATAGGAAAGAAAAGAAGGAAGAATTGAAGGATTAAATAAAGGAAGAAAATATAACAAGGATGGAACGAGGTAAGGGAAGATGGGAATTAAAGAAATAAAAGAACAATGGATCAGCCAGTGATAGTCAGCCACCGACATCACGCTGTATTGGCACTTATTTAATTAAGACTGATAATTGAAGCCAATAATGTCTTCTATCCCACTACAGTTCATTGGTACTTGGTGAAAAACTAATAATAACTTATAATTTAATAACTAACAAAAGTATAACTTAAATTTGAACAGTTCACTTCCTCGCCCACCATTATCCCAAGTTTGAGACAGGTCGGGGGGTCCCTCCCCTTCTGCTACCTAGCAACGATGGTGAACATTGAGGATGAGAAGCATTGGGCGTCCCACACTATTCCACGCTTTTTCACTGTTACCGTACGGGTACTTTGAATGCGCCGCATTTTGCCGAACTTGTCAGAGTCAACGCACTTAAGCACTCCAAAAAATAAAAAAGCAAGCGTTCGTACAGAAGTACGTTTAGGGAGGACAGGTGTTTATGGTGATGAAGGAAATAGTTCTTGGACAACATTATAGTTCTTCAGCACAGAGGGATAAAATATATCAGGCTATGAATATACACACAAAATGCTTGTTGGTTTCTGCAAGGGATTTGTTGACAATAAGATAAATATAGAATATCACCAGGCTTTAAAAAAAAAAAAAAAAAAAAAAAAAGACTCTCAGGGAGACGATCGCAAAAACCAATAGGCTTTATCCCGTTTTATTTGGTGCCACCGTCCATCTCCTCCTTTTTTCTTCCGTTTCCCCATCGAAGCTGAAACACCACACACACACACACACACACACACACACACACACACACACACACACACACACACACACACACACACACACACACACACACACACACACACACACACACACACACACACACACACACACACACACACACACACACAGAAGAACACAGCGGCGCTGGAGCCTCTGCCAGCGAGCTTCACGCATTAGCAGAGAAATTTGGGCAAAGGATAGATACAGCCCCGATGGCATGCCTGATTTTTGTTCCCCTAATTGGCATAGCTTATTAAGTCACAGTTCACAGCGGAGGAGAAAAAAGGGGTTTGCTTTAATAATCCCCCCCCCATTTGATTTGATGCACTTGTACCGAGACAGATAACGCGCTCCAACTCGGCGAGCCCCCCACCGCCGCCACCCTCTTGTCTCTATCCAGTCAAATCTGCCTCTGTTACGCCTGTCACTCAAAAAAAAAAAAAAAAAAAAAACACCCCGGATGATCGCTTTCAAAATAGAGATGGAGAGCAGGAGCCAGTCACTTAATACCCCCCTTCCTCCCCCGCCCACCCTCTCTCTGCCTCCGAGGCTGTTAAATTGCCTCTGTTCTCCGGCAAGGAGTTGCAGAACGGCGCACAAAAAAAACACCCAACCATGCTCTTAATTGTGGTGCGGATTAGGGATTAATAAGCGTTTTTAGCCATAATGGCAAATATTATTGGCCCCATTTGCTTTTCTAATGCTAATAATGACTCCGCTAATAATGGCAGTGATTTCAAGGTTAGCGTCTGTGAGAACTCGGCGTGGGTTTGTGCTTTCTTACATTTTTTTTCCAAAGCTCAGGAGATTGACGTGCCGCTTGCTTCGACGGACCGGCTCGCTACCGAGTCGGAGCTCCATATGTTTTCCCCGAAGACAGCGCTGAGATGTGCTGAGCTGTTGAGTTAACGTGTTCTTCTGTTTTGCTTTCTTTGACTTGAAGTTTAATTGAGTTGAGTTGTTTAGGCCGTTTAAAGATTTACTTTGGGCAGGACTGTATTTTCCTGTTTTGGTGCATAAAAAGGTTCGGGCCCCCATTGACCCCTTTGTTGGTGGGAATTTGGTTAAAATTAAGTTTATTTAGGAATATTGATTTGCGAGAGAAGGGTACCAGCAAGACTGAAAGGGAAGGTTCACAGAATGGTAGTGAGACCAGGGCTCTGACAAAAGCTGAAGTCGAAGATTCTAAGGATTTCTTCTGGAGCAACATGATGGACGGGATTGGAAATTAGAATATTATAGGGACAGCCCAGGTCAGGACGGTTTGGAGACAAAGTGAGAGAGGCCTTGGACATGTGCGATGGAGAGATGCCGGGTGTGTTTGGAGAGGGATGCTAAAGATGGAGCAGAAAGTCAAAAGGAAAACAGGTAAGTTTGTATATGTGCTTAGGGGGAGTGGCATGGAAGAGATGGAAAGGGTCGCCCTGACGACATCTAACGGGAAAACCCGAAAATAGATTCCCAATGTGAGTTTTGATACAGTGGTAGATGGGTACACAGGTTATATTTCCTTCATATACTTTGACCAAATTAACCAAATTGCCACAAACTAGTTGACAAAGCCCCTTAGAACCTGGAATCTCTCCCTGATTTGCCCAGTTTGTGATCTAGACCTTAGTTTGAGTTCAGATTCAGTTGGTTTAGACTGATCTAGTGTGGGTCTGTTTGAATTTGCTTCAGTTTTATTAGGTTGGATGTCTGTAGTTTACTGTTCCTTTAGATTTGTTTATATTTAGCTGGATTAAGTCATGTCTGACAGCAAAACTGGGCTAAGTGAGTTGCAGGTTAAAAGTGCGCCAAATTTGGTTTAAAAAAGGTCAGACATCTAGGTTCCCCCCTCACACAATATAACTTGTCATCCATTAGTTTGGAGTTTAACCAGAGTTGTTCTTCTGCTTCTTCAAGGTTAGGTTGTTTCAGTGGATGTGATCAAATCAAGCTAGATTTATCTTTGGTATTTTTAACCTAAATGTGGTAAGTGTAGCTTGTTTTTTCTTCTTCTGCCCAGTCAGCTCATATTTGGTCATTCTCAGGATAATAGACCTGCAGTCTTGGACATCCTAAAGCTGGGCCAAATTTGGTTGAGAAGTCAAAATTCGTGTAAGTGAGTGTGATGCAGCACTAACTAAAACTTAGCCCAGGTTTAACTTGGACACCTAGATATCTTTTGACCTGAAACTCAACGAGCCAATACTTAGTTGGCTGTAGAAGTTTTATCTGTAATAACTGGATGTCAAGTCAGTAGAAAGATGAAATATAAATCATATTTTTGTATGTTTTGTTTCTCCGATGCTTTGGACGATCGTGCCAGCAGTCAATGTGTGCTTGTTTTGATGCCTTGAAGCACTTTGCTATAAGTTGTCCAAATGTCGACAGAGGATGAATCCATATTATGCTCGATGATCCTCAGTGTTTTCCCCTAGCACCACCATGAAGGTGACGTTTGGGTGTCTGGGTTAAATGTAAGGACATAACTAACAGGATCAATTGTAATCACCGTGATGATCTTCTGACTTTTTATCCGGCGCCATCGTCAGGACAAACCTTTCATTTATGACCCACAAAACTATGGCAGAGTTAGCCAATGCGGAAGTGTCTTAAAACATGCATTCTCTCTACTGGCCAGCAGGGGGCGACTCCTCCGGTTACAAAGAGAAGTCTGATTATATAGAAGTCTATGAGAAAATGACTCTACTTCTATCTTGATTTATTCCCTCAGTAAACATTATAAACATGAGTTTATGGTCTCAATCTCTAGTTATAAGTCTTCTTCAATTTAGCATGATGTTCATTTAATAGATGATGGTCCATTTAGAGTCAAATAGACTATAAAGCGGAGTAGGCTTTAGGACGTTGCTACTTGGTGATTGACAGGCCCCTGCAATCTCTAGTTTCTAGTCTTTTTCAATACAGCATGATGTTCATTTAATAAATTATGGTTCATGTATGCTTTAGGGCGTACTGTGATTGTGGCAGAGACCTATACTGCGTTTCTACATCAGTCATCCACATTCCAAATATGGTCATTTCTGTTCATTGGCCCCCCAAAAAACAAACATGGCAAAGACAAAATGTAAGCATGCCAGCAATCTCGACCTAGGTGGTAAACGTGTTATACGTTATTCTTGGTAAATGTCAGCAAGCTAGCATCGTCTTTCTGAGCATGTTAGCTAGCTAATGTTAGCCTTTAGCTCAAAGCTCACCTCTCTTTAAGCCTTGTTGAGTTATTAGTTATATTCAGCGTGTCAGTGTCTGTTTCTCTTTGCAGCTCAGTCACTCAACCTGCTCGTTTCTTCTTCTCCAATCAGCTGACTGAGTACCTGGACCCCCCATGTGGTGAAGGTGTTGTCAGTCGTGTGTGTCTCTCCCTGCCCCCCACCTTCACCGGTAAACAGCCCTTCTCTCCTCTCCGCGGTCGGTCTGTGACGTCGGCGTTGTGTCTCGTGTTCCATCGGCTCACTCCCACACCTGTTCGCTCGTACCGGCGGCAGTGGCGGCGGCGGCACAATCGCACAACCAGCGCGCCTAATTACCCGGCCCTTAAAAAATAAAGAGACGGGGGAACGTCAACCAGCCTGCCTGGCAATTACAGCGGCGCTCAACACCTCTCCGCAACAAACACCACTCCAATTAGAGGCAGCCAACTTATTCTGGGAGGCGGCAGAGTGTGTGTGTGTGTGTGTGTGTGTGTGTGTTTATGCTTGTAAGTGCAAGTGTGTGACAAGCTAAATTGTTTGGGGAGTGTGTGTGTGTGTTTGGTGTGAGGGGTAAACGTGTGGCTAAAGTGAAGGCAGAAGAGGTGTGCTATGTGAAAACGGTGGCTGTTAATTGAGAAGACGAAGGTCTGTGAAATCAAACGTGAAGCAGTCGGAGCTCGCTGTTCCACCCACGCCTTCGTCCTCTCGCCCTCCTCTTCCTCATTGCTGTCTTTTTTTTGCCCGCTCACTGCTCGCCCTCCTTCTGTTCTCTTCCTCCTGACCCTGCTGCTCTTCCTCATCAGCCTCCTTCACTTCCTCCAACTTCTCATTCTTTTATCCTTTTAACTTCCTTCCCATCCTTCTTCATCTCTTCCCCTTCATCCTACTCCTCCTCTTTCTCCTCCTCCTCACTGTTTTTAACCAAACAATCCTCCTCCTTTATTCTAACTCTGTTTCTCTTCCTTACAGCCTCTTCTTCATCTTCTTTTTCTTCTTCTCCATAGTCATGATCCTCTGGCCTCTCTTTAAACTCCCTTATTTATCTTCCCTTCTCCCTCACCCTCCTCTTCCTCATTGCTGTTTTCATCCAGTTGTTCCTCCCTTACCTCCTTCATCTTCATCCTAACCTCTTCCTTAGAGCATCCTTCCCCTCCTACTGTGTCTTCCTCTTCCACATCAGGCAAACCTTGTCTTACTCTTTTGTCATTTATCTTCATTTTCATCTTTCTCCTGCTTTTTCACTTCTTCTTCCTCATCCTCCTCTTCCTCCTAACTCTTTTTCCTCCATTGCTCCTCCATCTCCTCTTTGTTCGTCACAAACCTTCTCTTCTTTCTAATCAGCCTTCTCGTCCACGTCACTTTCGTCTTGACCCTTCAGCCCTTCATCTCCCATCCCATTCTTCTGGCTTCTCGTCATCTTCCTCTTTCTCCTTCTTCTCACTCACTTTCAGCTCCTACATTCCCTCCTCCTCCTCCCTGCTCTTCCTCTTGACTGTATTCTTATCAAACTCTTTGTTTTCCTGCTCAACCTTGTTCATAATTACCGTCCTCTTGATCCTCCATCTCCAGCATAGTCATCCTTTCTTTCTGAGCTTCCTCATCATCACTCCATCTTAATTCTGTCCTTCACTTTTTCCCCCTATATCTTGTTTTTTCCGCTGCTCCTTCTCTTCCTCTCATCACTCCTCATGTTTGGACTAATTTTCATTCAGTCTCTCCTCCCTTTCCCCCGTTATATTCCCCTTCCCTTTTCACGCTTTTCCTTCCTCCTCCTCTTTGTTCTCTTCTGGTTGTTCTCTTTCTTACCCTTCCACCCATTAATCTGCCTCCTCTTCCTCTTCCTCCGCCTCCTCCTCCCAGCTTCAGCTACAGCAGCAGATTGTTGTTGACTCACATATTGTCCTTGTGATGTTCCATGTCACTAGGGTGACCACATCCCAACAATCTAAATGTCGGACAAATGTTGGGCATGTTATTAATTATTAGAGGGAGTCTACATTTTGATATAATGTCCATCTAACTTTAAAATAATAAACATTTCTACTCCGCCCCTTAGCTCGTAACATTTCTGTGCTTTGCCCTCTGATTGGTTCGGTAGCACAAAACTATGGTGGTTGCAGGTTTTTGTGTTGCTTTGTGTCGTATACCCCAATGTTTGAAATCAAAAAATTACTTCACAAAAAACATAACTGTATTTCCTCTCTTTGTGGTGGTTTCCATGATTCCCCCTACATCTGCGTAGCTCGTGACTTTCTGGTGACTCCCAATTTTCCCCGTTGGGCGAAGCGTAGCTAAGACGCTGACAGGTCATGTGTGAGCAGTTTGATTGACAGCCGCCGCTGCTTTTTTTTTTACAGTAGAGGCTATAAAAGCCAGATTCTTCCAGCAGTGGTTTGACTATTTTGAAACTAGAGCCAAAAAAGAAAGCGGGACATCGTCTCGATATGTGGGACAAGGGACAAAATGCTGTGCAGTCCTGCGTAAAGTGTAACAGCTGGTCCCACCATACTTGTTGCTGCAAACAAAGTTAGACTCCTATAGACTATAGAGGCTCTTTGGGTGCTTTCAGTGCAGCAAATCCTGTAGTTATGTTATGGTAGTCTACTGATTGGTTCCTACTTTGTGTTTCCTCTGGACCTTCAACATTTACTGTTTCTTCGTGCTCTTATTCAAAGCTTCCTATACCACTTCCTCGGTTTTAACATCAACACAAATCACAAACGGGTACTGTACATACTCTAGGCTGATGGTGTTTGTCAGTGCAAAGCCTCCGGAGTAGTAGAGAGATGGATGCTTTTCACCCAGAATATAATGAAACAGCCTTGGTCTTAAAGCAACAGGTCAACATTTTAAGAAATGTGTGCATTGGCTTTTTTAAATTATCCATAACCACTCTTTTATCATTCCATTAGATACAAGGTAAAACATGAGGCAACTCAATTCAATTCAATTCAGTTTATTTTGTATAGCCCAGAATCACAAATTACAAATTTGCCTCAGAGGGCTTTACAATCTGTGCACATGCTACATCCTCTGTCCTTCCCTCACATCGGCACAGGAAAAACTCCCCTAAAAACCCCTTTAACAGGGAGAAAAAAAGGAAGAAACCTATGGGAGAACGACAGAGGAGGGATCCTTCTCCCAGGATGGACAGAATGCAATAGATGTCATGTGTACATAATGAACAGCATACAACACATTCAATGTATATGACATAAATGATTCATATAATAAGACTACTTATAATAACAGCAGCAATTATTGCAGTAGAATTATAATTATGAAAATAGGGATAGTAATGTGATTAATAATAATAATCGAAGTAGCAGTGGGTGTCAGTCGGCTCACAGCAGGAGGCACGACTACGGTCCAGGTACCACAACGATTCATGGAAACCTGCAGAGCGAGAAAGCAAAAGGGCTTCAGGGTGGAAGTAAAGCTAAAATGCTTAATGGTACAGGTAATAGTAATAGTAATGTGACTAGTAATAATAATGGTGGTAGCAGTCGGTGTCAGCAGGGCCGTAGCAGGATGCACGACCACGGTCCAGGTACAGCCACGATTTATAGAAGCCTGCGAAGCGAGAAAGCACAAAGACTGCAGGGTACAAGCAAGTCAATAAGCATAATAGTACAGGCAATAATAATAGTAATGTGACTAATAATGATAGTGGTAGTAGTAGTGGGTGTCAGCAGGGCCTCAGTAGGTGGCACGATGACAGTCCAAATATAACCCCGATTCCTGGGAACCTGCGAGGCGAGAAAGCACAAGAACTCCGGGGAAGAAGCAAAATCAGTAATGTGCATGAATAGGAGATTAATACATAAAGAATGAGTGAGAGAAGAGGAGAGAGGAGCTCAGTGTATCATAGGTAGTCCCCCGGCTGTCTAGGCATATAGCAGCATATCTAGGGGCTGGACCAAGGCGAACCTGAACCAGCCCTAACTATAAGCGCTATCAGAAAGGAAGGTCTTAAGCCTGCTCTTAAAAGTGGTGAGTGTGTCTGCCCCCCGGACTGAAACTGGAACCTGGTTCCACAGAAGAGGAGCCTGATAACTGAAGGCTCTGGCTCCCATCCTACTTTTATATACTCTAGGAACCACAAGTAACCCTGCATTGATTGAGCGCAGCTTTCTAGTTGGGTAATATGGAACTATAAGTTCCTTAAGATAAGACGGTGCCTGGCCAGTTAGAGCTTTGTAGGTAAGTAAAAGAATTTTAAATTCTATTCTTGATTTAACAGGGAGCCAGTGCAGAGAAGCTAATACTGGAGTAATATGATCTCTTTTCTTAGTTTTTGTTAGAACACGTGCTGCAGCATTCTGGATCAACTGTAAAGATCTAAGAGACCTATTAGAGCAGCCTGATAATAAGGAGTTACAGTAATCTAGTCTAGAGGTAACAAATGCATGAACTAGTTTTTCTGCATCGCTTTGAGACAGGATTTGCCTGATTTTCGCAATGTTACGTAAATGAAAAAAGGCTGTCCTTGAGATCTGTTTTATATAAGAGTTAAAAGACAGATCCTGATCAAAGATAACTCCAAGGTTCTTAACGGTAGTGCTGGATGCTAGAGCAATGCCATCTAGAGAAACTATATCGTTAGATAATTGATTTCAAAGGTGATCTGGGCCTAGTAGGATAACTTCTGTTTTTTCAGAGTTTAACATTAAGAAGTTACAGGTCATCCAGGTTTTTATGTCCGTAAGACATGCTTGAAGTTTAGAGAACTGGTTCATTTTCGTCTGGCTTAATTGATAGATATAACTGGGTATCATCTGCATAACAATGAAAGTTTACTGAGTGTTTTCTGATAATATTCCCCAAGGGAAGCATATATAAGGTAAATAAAATAGGTCCAAGAACAGACCCCTGTGGAACTCCGTGACTAACCCTGGTTTTCATTGAGCTTTCATTGTTTACACAAACTGAGATCGGTCTGATAAATACGACTTAAACCAGTGCGGTTCCTTTAATGCCTATAAGATGCTCCAATCTCTGTAATAGGATTTGGTGATCAATGGTATGAAATGCAGCACTAAGGTCTAGCAATACAAGTACAGAGACAAGTCCTTTGTCTGAAGCTATTAGAAGGTCATTGGTAATTTTCACCAGTGCCGTCTCTGTGCTATGATTCACTCTAAATCCTGACTGAAAATCCTCAAATAAACTATTGTTATGCATAAAGTCACAGAGCTGATTTGCTACTGCTTTCTCAAGGAGAGGAACGGAAGGTTAGATATAGGTCTATAGTTAGCCAACACCTCTGGATCAAGAGTAGGTTTCTTAAGAAGAGGTTTAATTACAGCTAGTTTGAAGGCCTGTGGTACATGGCCCGTTAGTAAAGACAGATTGATAATTTCTGATAAAGAATTGCTAATTAAAGGTAAAACTTCCTTAAGCAGCCTAGTCGGAATCGGGTCTAAGAGACAGGTGGAAGGTTTAGACTTAGAAATAGTTAAAGTCAATTGTTTAAGGTCGATGGGAGAAAAGCCATCTAAATATATTTCAGGTTCTACAGCTATGGATCGATCGGTACTGGTTGAGGGCAGTAGATTATAATTTTTTTCTCTAATAGTTAGAATCTTATCATTAAAGAAGTTCATGAAGTCACTACTACTGAGGTTTATAGGAATACACGGCTCAACAGAGCTGTGACTCTCTGTCAGCCTGGCTACAGTGCTGAAGAGAACCCTAGGGTTGTTCTTATTTTTCTCTATTAATGCTGAATAATAGGCTGCTCTAGCATTACGGAGTGCCTTCTTATATATTTTAAGACTGTCTCGCCAGACTAACCGCGCTTCATCCACATTGGTGGAACGCCATATCCTTTCAAGTTTTCGCGATATTTGCTTTAAATCGCGGGTTTGAGGATTATACCATGGAGCAAACCTCCTTTCTTTTATTAGCTTCTTTTTTAGAGGAGCTATAGAGTCTAGTGTCATTCGCAGTGAGCATGCAGCACTATCAACAAGATGGTCAATCTGAGACGGACTAAAGCTAGCGTAGGAGTCCTGTGTTATATTGAGCAATGGTACTGAATAAAACCCTGAAGAAATCGCTTCTTTAAATTTAGCTACAGCATTATCAGATAGACATCTAGTGTAGAAACTTTTGCCTAATGGCGTACACTCTGGTAGAAAAAATTCAAAGGTTATTAGATAATGGTCCGATAAAAGAGAGTTCTGTTGAGAGACAATTACATTTTCTATTTCAATACCATATACCAGAACAAGGTCGAGGGTATGGTTAAAAGAGTGAGTCGGTTTATGTACACACTGACAGAAGCCAATAGAATCTAATAATGAACTAAACGCAGTACTAAGGCTATCATTATACACATCCACATGAATATTAAAATCCCCTACAATAATAACTTTATCTGTCTTAAGGACTAAACTAGATAAAAACTCTGAGAATTCAGATAGGAATTCAGAATACGCACCTGGTGCACGATACACTATAACAAATAAAATTGACTTTAATGCTTTCCCGCTCGGATTTGAAAGACTAAGAACAAGGCTTTCAAATGAGTTGTAATTTAGGGTTTATTAATAGGCTTGAGTCAAAGATAGCTGCTACTCCACCTCCTCGGCCTGTGCCTCGAGGAATATGAGTATTAATATAACTTGGAGGAGTTGATTCATTAAGGCTAACGTACTCTTCATGACACAGCCAGGTTTCAGTAAGACAAAATAAATCAATATGATTATCTGATATTAAATCATTTACAAGTACACCCTTAGATGACAGAGATCTAATATTTAAGAGTCCACATTTAACTGTCCTGTTTTGATGCACTGTTGCATTGGTTGCCTTAACTTTTATTAAGTTATTTTGTATAACTCCTCTTCTGTTGACTTTAAATAATTGAAGTGGCCGTGGGGCAGACACAGTCTCTATAGGGTTTTGGGTGGGTAACTGGGTGGGTAACTGCTCCAAAGGAAGCGCAGAGAAGTGTGAAAGACTGCGACTCTGCTTCTGCTTCCTGGTCTGAACTCTGGGTCATGGATTAGGTCCACTAATGAACTGGGTCAGATTTCTAGAGATGAGATCCGCTCCATCCAAAGTAGGATGAATGCCGTCTCTCCTAATCAGACCAGGTTTTCCCCAGAAAGTATGCCAATTGTCTACTCAGGCTTTATTAATAGCTAACTGACTGATAACATGACATCACCCAAAGAATGATGGGAACACTGATGCCTGGGTTTACCTCTAACCAGTTTGGTTCAAATTAACTCTGGTTTGTTTGCCCATTCAATTTGGTTCTTTCGGCTGGTGTGAAGGCTGTCAATATGTTTTTGGGTCGTCTGTCCGTCCAATCGTCTCTTTACATACACTCCTATTCTCTTGAAGGCGATAGCTCAGGATTCCTACTTGGAATCAAGCATAAAACTATTTAAAGTCTGGTGGTCAAAGGTCACAGTGACCTCAAGAATCTGGTCATAACTAAAGAATTACTATTCTATTTATGACAATTTATAAAAAAAAATACCCCCCATCCTCATCGTACACTTCCTCATTTTCCTCCATCTTTTCTTCTGCCCTTTCTCCTCCGAGTTGTTCACCTTAAACTAAAATTGTGCTGTGTATTCTGTCTTTGTAAGCCGTCAGAAGCTCTTTGTCAGAGGTGTGTAATGTACAAATGTGATGTGAGTTGACTTGCCAGAGACACGCTGAACCTTCACACCGCAGAGACCAGCGGGTTAAACCATCTGTTTCAGAGTTCAGAAGGCGGGGGGGTTATAGAGGAGGGAAGCAGCGCGATGGTTCATCCCGGCTTTTGTTTTATTCTCGGTCCTTGGCAGAGCTGGCACCAAAGGGGCACTGCCAAGTTCCTGTGTGTGTGTGTGTGTGTGTGTGTGTGTGTGTGTGTGTGTGTGTGTGTGTGTGTGTGTGTGTGTGTGTGTGTGTGTGTGTGTGTGTGTGTGTGAGAGATATATTTTCCAACCAACCCCCTTTTTCCTCACACACACACAAATACTGACATACGTGCACAAACACACATACACACAGACTGTAAATTGTCTGGAACACCCCTAGTGCCATCTGGTCTTGTGACGGGCCAGACAGTACGTGTGTGTGTATACCGAAATTGTGTTTTCATAGAGAGAATGATGGAGAAAATGGAGAGAAAATTATAGAAATGTGCATGCATGTTATGATCATGAGTGTGAGAGTGTATTTGTTCAGCAGTTTTAAACAAAACAAAAAAATACACACTCCAAAACACACTTTTCTCTCCCTCACACACACACACACTTTCTCTCTCTCTCTCACACACGCACACACACACACACACACACACACACACACACACACACACACACACACACACACACACACACACACACACACACACACACGATATCAGCTGGACATATATGCCACTGTCTCTGGCTGTGTTTGTTATCATTTGGATCTTCCTCCCTGATGTTTAATTGGTGTTTATTTGCCTTGTTTTACACGTTTTTCGAATGGAGCTGATCCTTTTCTCTGACCACTGATGTTGTGGATTCTTTTTTTGGTCTGAACAGTTTAGTCACCAGATGATTCATTTTGATTGGTTTAAGCTGCCAAAGATATTACAGGAAGTTATAGTAAGAGTTGTTTTATTATCTGTGTTTTTATTGTCTTTATTTGTTTTTAACATTTATTTCTTTAAACCTGATTTTAAATGGTTCTATTATTGCCTTTTCATTGCATATTTTTGGAATTTGGATGTTTTAATTATCAACACGCTAGAGCACACACACACGCACACGCACACGCACACACACACACACACACACACACACACACACACACACACACACACATACACATACACTGGTCTGCTTGGTACGGTCACCGTACATTGTGTTGCATTAAGTGATTGCACAACAGCACATCAGCAGTAAATAATGAAAAAAATACAGTGTAGCTTAAGAAGAAACAGTTAACCTGTGATTCAACAAAGCAGCTCTCCAGTGAACCTCTAACCCTGGCATTGTTGGTGCCTTGCTTTAAGGATTGTAACCTCTAACCCTGACAGTGGGAAACTGAGCTGCAAACTGTGAACCTTTCATTGATAAAATAGTCGATTTTGGCCAACACACACTCAGTGAATGTAGCAATGAAAGAGAGCTGATGAGTGAGAGGGTCAGATCTTGACCCTGTGTGTGTGTGTGTGTGTGTGTGTGTGTGTGTGTGTGTGTGTGTGTGTGTGTGTGTGTGTGTGTGTGTGTGTGTGTGTGTGTGTGTGTGTGTGTGTGTGTGTGTGTGTGTGTCTATGTGAGACACATGTTGGTTGACCTGAGGAGACCAGACTGCTTCTTCCTCATTGGCTAAAGGACATCTGGCAGTCTAAGTGTGTGTGCCTGTGTGTGTGTGAGATACCACATTGATCTCCCCTCTCACATTCCACACTGTCAGGACTCTGAATAGCAAGAACTCCTCACTCCAAACATTTCTCTCTCTCTCTCTTTCTCTGTCTTTCTCACTCCCTCACTATTTCCTCTTTTCATTCTTGGTTCTTTTTCCATTCTTTCATTCTCCATTGTTCTCTCTGACTCACCCGTTTCACTCTCTTCTTTCTGTCTCGTCCCACTCTCTCGCTGCGTAACTTCAGTCTCAACTTGATAACAAGTTATTTATAGCTATATATAACAACAATTTATAGCTATATCATATCATGATCGCGATGAGTTTGAATATCAACTTCAACATTTTATTGCAAATGTTAGACTGGACTTGAATTCTTCAGCCACACGCCTTCTATATTAATCAACAGACTTGAAAGGACTTTTGTCTCAGTGATGTAAACAAATACTTTAATACAGCTTTTAAAAATATGATGAAACAAAGATATATTGGTCAGCAATTAAGGACTGGAAAGGCTTGCATATTGACATGCAATACATTAATGTAACGTAAGACTTGACTTAGATTTGACCTACCAGACTTGAAAATACACTAGGACATAGAGGTTACGTGATACAGCAGTATTGACGATAACCGTGATACAAACAAAAGTTTATATCATGTTAATAGTACACACTTGAAATGTGTAAATAATCCAGCACCTATTAAACCTTTTTTTATATATAAAGTTATGCCTGCAATATATAATAAAGAAGTGCCTTAAACTTTCATTCTTACTTATGGCCATCAGGGGGCCACTCGTCTGGTTGTATAGAAGTCTGATTGTATAGAAGTCTATGAGAAAATTACTCTACTTCTCACTTGATTTATTCCCTCAGTAAACATGTGAACATGAGTTTATGGTCTGTAGTTTCAAGTCTTCTTTAATACAGCATGATGATCATTTAGTATGGTTTAGTATGGTCATACTTAGAGTCAAATAGACCATCAAAGCAGGAAATGTTTTAGAGTGGGGCAACCTTGTGATTGACAGGTTGCTACCAGAGCCGTTGTCTGGTCTGGGAGATGTCCGTGTTTCCGTCTTAGAACTTTTAACACTTTTAAAGTGTGTTCGCAGTTCATGAAAGTTTATTGTAACATTTTGGTTGTCTAACAATGCCTTGTTCAGCGTTTCGTTGCCCTTGGGTTAAGCTTGTGGTGTCACTCTTGATAGTAATAAGAAAAAAATATGGCGATGCCCAAAGACACGACAGCCAATATGCCAAAATTGAGCCTTAAAAATTGACTTCATATATATATGATTACAAACTCTCTTAACCTCCCTACACATGTATTTTGAGCGTAATAATTTGCCAAAAAAGAGAATAAACGCTCGATAAACAAAGGTATTAATGAATTCAAAGTTATTTGTTTTTTCAAGTTTTCTATAGGTATTGCGATAATATTGTTATCGTGAATTCTTCTGGCCACTATAATCGTGTAGTGAAAATCTAATACTGTGACAGCCCTACTTGACCTTGTTCCAAATCCCTTCAGATGTGACTAAGCTCTAAAGGACTTCAGAATTCTCTCGGACTTGGTCTCCAAAAACTTGACACTTGACACTTGACTTGACACTTCCTCTGACAAACGTGTGACTTCACTTGGATTTGTCTTTTAACTTGACAATAGCTATGGGACTTGATTAAGACTTGGTCTCCAATCTCTTGGGACCTGACTTAGACTTTCCTTGTATGACTCGATACCTGGATTGTGCCTTAATCAGACCGACTATAGATATTTGACTCAAACTAGCTGGCGCAACCTTGTGTGCCTCAGTAAGACTCCCTTCACAGCCACAATGATGTTTTGTTAATCTTCTAAACTGGCGGCGGCATGCTGAATTATCCATGCATCACAATGAAATGTTAATTGAAAAAGTTGAGAATTACTGTTTTGCATTTTAGGCTGTTTGTCTTATTTGACAGCTTTGTGTGTGCAATAACCTGAGGGTGAAAACCCTCACTTGCGCACAGTGTTTTTAGCCTTTGGTTAAGAGGATGTTAAAGAGGACATTAGTTTGTTTTTTTAGTTTTTTTCCCTCCCCCTAGACTTTCCTCTTTTCTCCCATTTTCCGGCCTGCTGCCTGTTGGATGGCCATCCATCGACAGCTTGAAGCCATTTGAAGGACCAATTATCCAATAAATGCGGCTTTATGAAGTTGTTTCCCTGCTGCTGTGTTCTTGGAAGGCAGAGGTGTATATCAACAAGATTTACAATGCTGGAGCTTTAAAAGAAATAACCACCATTTGGAAGAATGTGACACCTACTTCTGCAAAACAAACATAAACAGATTTGCATTATTGTGTCTTTATTATCTTGGTTGCCAATCCCAAATCAAAAGTCAGCGGTTGGAAAGAATTAAACCAAAGACTTGCTTCATGGAATGTTACACATGCACTGCACTGCCAAACGTATATGGACATCGGAACATTGCTCCCATGTTTGATAATTGAACATGGCATTCCAAAACCACAGACATTAATCTGCTGCTTTAACAGCCTCCTCTTCAGCAAAGGATTTCCACCAGATTTTAGGACCTGCCTGCATTGATTTGTTTCCCATTCAGACACTAGAGCACTAGTGAGGTCCAACACTGATGTTGGCTCATGAGGTCTAGCTCACAGTCAGTGTTGCTGTTCTTCCGTGGGATAGAGATTCTAAACTGGGAAAACCATTTCTGTCTTTGAGCGCTTTGGCATTGTCAGTCACATTGTCTCAGCCCCAGACTAAAAGTATGTGGACAGTGTTCTTTACAAATTAATATTTTTTTCTTTTTTTACATAATTGTTTTCAAAATTGAAAATATATATTTTAGGTTTCAATAGCCGTATTTCTATTCACATATTTTTATGAACCATTTTAACTTTCTCAATTGCAGAAACAAGTTTTCATGTTTGCAGGTAGTTAAAGAGCCAAATGGGTAATGGAAACACATTTACATTCTGACCTGGCATACATTTAACTCCATTCAGGGATGCATCCATCCACCTTTTTTTAGTCCCAATGCCAAGTACTAATCAGAAACAAGTGTTTAAATATTAAACTGTACATTTCACTGTGTGGAAGGGATTAGGATAATTAATTTACTATCAAGGCAACATCAGGCTGGACTAAACATTTCAATTACATTGGTAAAACAAAATGTTACAAATAAATACATAGGTATAAATTTACTGAATAGGTAATTATTATTGAAATAACAATTCAATAAACAGCAACTTGGAAAAACATCTTCAAAATCATATGGGAATTCAAGTGTAAACCTATTTAATTGCAGCAACAAATTGATCAAAACTTGTAAAATTGAACAAATCTGACCGATTGTCACCAATACCATTTCCAGCTTTTTAAGTAAGTATCGGCCTGATATCGGTATCGGTGCAAACCTATGACTGATTAGCTGTTCCTCCTGTTGCCATCATCTCGTATATTACCGTGTTAATGCGTGTCTTCTTCCGGACAGCATCAAACTTGGCCAATACCAGCTAACATGAAAGAGCAAATAAAACTTTCTCAATTCAAACAAATTCCCTGACCACCTCTTTCCATTTTTCTCTTGAAGATGCTTGGATAGCAAAGCCAACTTGTTTTGACTACGGTTCAGAGCAACCTCTACTTCCACTTTGTTTACTGCCGGCTTACAGCCGTGCGTAGCCTTTAACGCCAACTTCTGAACAAAATACCCTGTAGCTAAGTTAATTTGCTCCAAACTAGTTGGTGGAAATGTTCCTAATTCATATTTATTTCCTTTGGGCCATTTCAAATGTTAGCTTAAATTCACTTGACAGCTTAATGGAAGTATTGAATCATTCCTCTCAATGAATTTAGGGAGGTCTTCATCCGAAATAACCATTGAGCACATGACTCTTTTTCTGGACAGAATATAATTATTCTACTTGAAACCAGTTGTATCTTTCTCTTGGTAACATCTGCTGATTAAACATACTGTGAGGATGTACATATAAGGGACCCTAGAGTTTTTTTTTTTCTCTATTTCCACTTGCCTAACTCTTTCAGACAGAAGGCTCTGGGTGCGGCCAGAGGTTTTAAATACTTCAGTCCGGACTGAGGAAGCAGAACTAATTGCTTCAGTAACTCTGTAAGAGGGGCGGGGGTGTTTAACTTTGGCATGTGTGTTTGTGTGTTGGATGAGTCTTTTAGTGGGATTTAAGTGTATTTCTCTGTTTTTGAACAGTGAAATTTGATTAGGCCTAAATATATTACTTGTTGTACCTCTCTGGAAAAAAAAACTATTATCTGTGATTTAGAAGCAAAAATCTAGAACAAAGATCAATAAATCTTCCAGATGAGGCAAGGCCATATTTTCAGGAAAACAGGCGCTCAACTCCCTGTTTCCTCAATAAACTGTTTCCTTTACTGAATGAGTGTTTAGGCTGTGAGCGTTCTTTACCTTTTCTGGTGAATAGGACGTTACCTGAACTTCAGACACAGCTTTGACTTGAATCTGTTGTTAAACTCAGAAGAGACACCTTGAGGATGAAGGCCATGTTTTTTGGGGCGTAATGGTCGTAACATGGAAAAAAAATCATCCCTTAAAATGACTGTTTGATTCAGTATCCTGTTAATTGAACAGGTGTAAAATAAGAAATGCAGAAAAGAACACATTGTGGTTTTAGCAGCAGCAGTATTTCAGTCAAAATACAGATCTTCAATTGGATAGATTTGGAGTAAATGGAAATGTTCCACTTGCCTCCTGACTCCAGTGTTTGTGCTAAGCTAGGTCCTGGATGTAATTCTGAACTAGATGCGAGACGAAACTGATATCCATCGTCTCATTAGGATTTTCCAAAAGTAGTTGGACGAACAAAAGATACACCTATATGTGATTGTCGAATATCTTGTTCCAACAGTATAGGCATCAATGTGCTGCTATAACAGGCGGCACTCTTCTGGGAAGTTTCCCACCCTGTGATGGAACCCGGCTGCTTACTTTCAGCCACAAAGTCATTAGTGAGGTCCAACATTGATTTTTGGGTGATACGGTCTGGCTCGCAGTGGGTATTCCAATTTATCCTGTAAAATAGGATAAAATGTGTTAGATGGGGTTGAGGCATGGACTGTAAATCAGGAGTGAATGTAATCACCGTGACATAAACCATTGGTTTGTGGACTGTCATTTTGAAGCCTCAAGTTCGTCATTTTGCCGTTGCCATTATAGTTTTTTACCGTCGTTGAATAAGACATTTTATTTAAAGTAGATTAATCTTATAATTAACTTTCATCAACTGAAAACAAACCGATAAAGGGTTGAAGTTTTAAGACGAAAACATGGACAACTTCCAGACAAGACAACGCGGTGGTAGCTACGTCTCCATCACAAGGTAGCCCCGCCCTCAAGCATACCCTGATATACAGTGGGTACGGAAAGTATTCAGACCCCTTTACATTTTTCACTCTTTGTTTCATTGCAGCCATTTGCTAAAATCGAAAAAGTTCATTTCTTTTCGCATTAATGTACACTCAGCAACCCATCTTGACAGAAAAAACCAGAAATGTAGAAATTTTTGCAAATTTATTAAAAAAGAAAAACTGAAATATCACATGGTCATAAGTATTCAGACCCTTTGCTGTGACACTCATATTTAACTCACATGCTGTCCATTTCTTCTGATCCTCCTTGAGATGGTTCTACTCCTTCATTGGAGTCCAGCTGTGTTTAATTAAACTGATTGGACTTGATTAGGAAAGGCACACACCTGTCTATATAAGACCTTACAGCTCACAGTGCATGTCAGAACAAATGAGAATCATGAGGTCGAAGGAACTGCCCAAGGAGCTCAGAGACAGAATTGTGGCAAGGCACAGATCTGGCCAAGGTTACAAAAGAATTTCTGCAGCACTCAAGGTTCCTAAGAGCACAGTGGCCTCCATAATCCTTAAATGGGAGAAGTATGGGATGACCAGGACTCTTCCTAGACCTGGCCGTCCAGCCAAACTGAGCAATCGTGGGAGAAGAGCCTTGGTGAGAGAGGTAAACTCGAATTTCCCCCATGGGGATCAATAAAGGAATATAATAATAAAGAAGAACCCAAAGATCACTGTGGCTGAGCTCCAGAGATGCAGTAGGGAGATGGGAGAAAGTTCCACAAAGTCAACTATCACTGCAGCCCTCCACCAGTCGGGGCTTTATGGCCCGACGGAAGCCTCTCCTCAGTGCAAGACATATGAAAGCCCGCATAGAGTTTGCCAAAAAACACATGGAGGACTCCCAAACTATGAGAAATAAGATTCTCTGGTCTGATGAGACCAAGATTGAACTTTTTGGCGTTAATTCTAAGCGGTATGTCTGGAGAAAACCAGGCACTGCTCATCACCTGCCCAATACAATCCCAACAGTGAAACATGGTGGTGGCAGCATCATGCTATGGGGGTGTTTTTCAGCTGCAGGGACAGGACGACTGGTTGCAATTGAAGGAAAGATGAATGCGGCCAAGTACAGAGATATCCTGGAAGAAAACCTCCTCCAGAGTGCTCAGGACCTCAGACTGGGCCGAAGGTTCACCTTCCAACAAGACAATGACCCGAAGCACACAGCTAAAATAACAAAGGAGTGGCTTCGGAACAAGTCTGTGACCATTCTTGACTGGCCCAGCCAGAGCCCTGACCTAAACCCAATTGAGCATCTCTGGAGAGACCTGAAAATGGCTGTCCACCAACGTTCACCATCCAACCTGACAGAACTGGAGAGGATCTGCAAGGAAGAATGGCAGAGGATCCCCAAATCCAGGTGTGAGAAACTTGTTGCATCATTCCCAAGAAGACTCATGGCTGTACTAGCTCAAAAGGGTGCTTCTACTCAATACTGAGCAAAGGGTCTGAATACTTATGACCATGTGATATTTCAGTTTTTCTTTTTTAATAAATTTGCAAAAATTTCTACATTTCTGGTTTTTTCTGTCAAGATGGGTTGCTGAGTGTACATTAATGCGAAAAAAAAATGAACTTTTTCGATTTTAGCAAATGGCTGCAATGAAACAAAGGGTGAAAAATTTAAAGGGGTCTGAATACTTTCCGTACCCACTGTATGGTCTATTTGACTCTAAAAGGGACCACAATTTACTCAATGAACATCATATATTGATATGTATTGAAAAATAATTGAAACAAGCCATTGAGACCATAAACTCATGTTTACAATGTTTACTGAGGGAATAAATCAAGTGAGAAGTAGAGTCATTTCCTCAAAGACTTCTATACAACCATTAGAAAGAATGCAGGCTTAAGGCATTTCAGCATTGGCTTCACTTTTCAGACCCTGGATGTTGCCACCTGGGTTGAGGTCAAGGATCTGTTCAGGACAGTCAAGTTCTTGGGGAAACCATTTGGTCGTGTACTCGACTTTGTGCACATTGTCATGTTGAAACAGGAAATCTTCAAGCTTTTGCCACACGCTTGACAGCAGTATATGTGGAGGGGTGTCCACATACATTTGGTGACAATAGTGTATTTACTTGGAATGTGTTCAAGTCTCTAATGCATAAGCAAATTTTTTTTCTCAAACTACCACACTACATGTACTTGTGTGCATCGTAGCGTGCAATCTGCATGTGCACAGACACTCTCATTTGGCAGCCTGTCTGTAAGAATGTAACCTGAGACCCCCCCCCACACACACACACACACACACATGCATGCGTTCCCACAGTACCTCTCTCTCTCTCCCTCTGTCAGATGTGAGCCTTTTGTCTGCCCCCGACCTCTTTCTCTTCCCCTCCTCCCCAGTCGCTGCAGGTGTTCTTCGTGAGGCAATAAAACAAGTAGTGACTGTTCTCCGTCCCGAAACACGCTCATCCACATTTACTCAGCCTGTGTGTGTGTGTGTGTGTGTGTGTGTGTGTGTGTGTGTGTGTGTGTGTGTGTGTGTGTGTGTGTGTGTGTGTGTGTGTGTGTGTGTGTGTGTGTGTGTGTTTGCAAATACTTGTAAGTGGGTATGTGTAAATGAATATGCGCGGTTGCAGCCATCTTGTCCCTTAGGCCTCTGCACAAGTCCGTTATTGTTGTTGTCCATCTAAAGGTTTCACTTTGTGTGTGTTATTTATATTAAAGTGGCCCTGTTATGCTTTTCTACTTTTTCCCTCTTCTTCAGTGTGTTTTATATTTTTTTGTACATGTAAAAGGTCCGTAGAGTGTAAAACCTGAAGCCACGCCTAAAGGAGTTACCCTCCCCCTCAGAAGCTCCTGAGCTGCTTGAAACGGCTCGATTGAATTCTCTCCTTCACTTCCGTAACTTTATGAGGTCACAATGTTACGGAAGTGACGTAAAACTCCTTCCGGCTAGTTTGGCCCGCCCTCAAACAACAAAAGAGTTTTTTGAAATGTGAAACGTTGACCAATCACAACAGAGCGGGCTAGCTGACCAATCAGGGCAGACTTTGCTTTCTGGAGGGAGGAGCAAAAGCTACAACGGAGCATTTCAGAGAGAGGGTGAGAAGAGGTGCTGCAGGACAGTCAGGATGAGAAAAACAAGGCGGATTATGAGCATTAACACATGTAAACATGTTGTAACTGTAACTTGAGATAAAAATATGCACCCAGAAAATAGCATTGAAAATGAGATTAAGTTGAAGTGACATGCATCATAGCCGTGTGTTGTGTGTATCTACCATACTGCCGTTAAGTTTTAACGGGGTTTAGTTATTAGCTGTTTTTGATAGGGTTGGGCCTGTGTGGAAAAAAAAGCCAAAAGAAACAGATTGGTATGCTGATTTTTCACACTAGGTTTCGTCCATGGCCCAGCAGCTGCTCCCGAGTTGAAGGTAATGAATGGTGAGAGTGGTGCGACTCCAGTCCACTTGTTGGCAGTAATGAAACTCTAAGCTGGTTTGCAAACTGCAAATATTCACAACATACCATGTTACTCGCATGCGGCAACATCCAGGCCGTTTCTCAATATGTGAACTTCTCTGTACTTGTGTCCTCGTGAACTTGTGAAACGTCATCTAGCGCGGCCCAAGTACTGTTCCAATACACAAGTTCGCATTCAGCCAAGTACGGTCCAGATACCCGGATGTGTCCTCGCTCCGCCCATTATATCGAGGATGCATCGGAGTAGACTTGTGTGGACTTTGGACAGCCAAGTATCCCAGAATGCATTTCACCAGCAAACAAGAGATGACAGTAGCGGAGACGGCTCACAACCGTCAGTTATAACTGTCTAAATACTGCTGTTGTTGTGTAACGGAATTTAGTTTTAACATTTTTTTAAGCGAGAATGTAGTTGTTAAGACTTAAAATATGCGGTCAATTTATCAAGATAGAGCCTGTTTGAAAAAAGCGCCGACGTTTGTCGGAGATATGAGAGGACCAGAGAGGAGACCGGGCGGTGGTGCTCATGTAGCCCGCTGACAGCAGCCTGATCTCGGCTAGGCTCCTCCAGATGTGCCGCTGGCTCCGGTGTCTCTGTGGTTGTGGTTGCAGATGTAACACAAAACATATACATATTAATATTTTAATATTTTCTAAATGAAAATGAAAAAAGGCAGGGTTGTGTTTTATATCATATTTCGTTTCATTGTCAATATATATGACTGAAGATAACCGGAGTAGGCGGGACCGACGAGCTGAGTTGGTGACGTCGTGACGTTGGTGACGTCATCAAGTTCGCTGCTGTTCCAATTGCAAAATGACCGTACTGCGTCCTCCCATCCTCGGGAGTTTGTACTCCCGAGTCGAACTATCCAAGTATGAACTTGCAAGTTTGCAAGTCCATACTTGACCATACTTGGTATTGAGAAACGGCCCCAGTTCGACCATTGAAGCCAATTGCAGATGTGCCTTAAACTTGCATTCTTTCTAATGGCCAGCAGGGAGCTACTCCTCTGGTTGCAAAAATAAGTCAGATTGTATAGAAGTCTACGGGAAAATGAATCTACTTCTCACTTTATTTATTCCCTCAGTAAACATTGTAAACATGAGTTTATGGTCTCAATATCTAGTTATAAGTCTTCTTCAATTTAGCATGATGTTCATTTAGTATATTATGGTCCATTTAGAGTCAAATAGACCATAAAGCGGAGTAGGCTTTAGGGCGTTGCTACTTTGTGATTGACCAGATCCATATCTGGCGTCCCTACGTCACTCCTCCGCATTCCAAATTTGGAAACGTCCGTTCACCTGTTGGGAAAAAACAAGATGGTCAAATCGCCTTAAGATGACTGCTTCATCTGAGGTACGTATAATCCTAAAAACCCATATGAGAAAATGCTACTGCTAAATACATATTGTTTCTAATACACTACCACAGATTATCATTGATATTTTTTGCATGCCGTTACTTTTTAAATTCAATTCAGTTCAATGTAGCTTTTTCAGCATTACAGGTTAAAAATAATAATTGTTGCAGTTGCATCGAAATAATAAAAAAGGACAATAACAATATTGTTATAATACTTATTGGGAGACAAAAGTTGTACTGATACATCAGTTGTACTCCAGCCGGCTCATGCATGCTTTTCTATCATCATGCAGTGAAGAAATGCAAAAACATTTAATCAGTTGTTTAAGAGTTAGTGGCAGAGGAAGCGAAACTGAAACTCTGACAGAAACTTTTACACCATTTTAAAGAAATAGTAGTTGACTGGAACAAGGTGCCCTACCATACATGGTAAAGTACAGTAATAATAGCATCATATTTTAATATTTGATAAGAGAGTATCCTGCTGCAGCACAGCCCCACATGCATCGCTGCTCATGAAACACTGATGAGTCATGATGTATGGAATCTGATTTAATAAAAAAAAAATTGCGTTCTAAATCAGTCCGTGGGTCAAAGGTCATGGTAAACTAGTTAACCTAATATTTGGTTTCATTCGTTACTGATTGATCAGTGTTGGCTCAAATCTCTTCCAACTATATATAACAAAAATACTGTTATTGAAATACTATTTCTAATGTGATTTTCTATCTATATCTGTGTGTGTGTGTGTGTGTGTGTGTGTGTGTGTGTGTGTGTGTGTGTGTGTGTGTGTGTGTGTGTGTGTGTGTGTGTGTGTGAGCGTGAGCTGACATGAATGCTGTTTCTGTTCAGTACGGCCATTTTTCTTCTGTGTGTGTGTGTGTGTGTGTGTGTGTGTGTGTGTGTGTGTGTGTGTGTGTGTGTGTGTGTGTGTGTGTGTGTGTGTGTGACGTAGTCTGCAGACCAGACTAAATAGTAATAATGTGAAATGTGAAGCAGCAGGTTCTGGTCTCTGTTCACATAATGACTGCAGTTATAGAGTCTGACAGCCACACACACACACACACACACACACACACACACACACACAAACACACACACGGACACACAAACACACTTTTTGTTTGCAGAAGTAATCAAACTTTGCTTCTCAGTGTTTTAATTTTCATTAATAGAGCCAGCCACCGTTTTATCCTGATAGTAATAATAGATGAAGCTACAGACTTTATCATAGCAAGAATAACAAACAAGCAAATTTAATTACATTCATTTGCATCCTCATTACAGACAGTATTACCTCAAAACCTTTTTGAATGTCTTAAACCATTCTAATTACCAAAGACTTTATATAAAAATTGGACATGGTCACCTTGACGTCACCTATTAATTTATAGACTGTGGTTGTGAAACCTTGAGTTTGGCATATGAGCTGTCCCCATTTTGGTGTTTTGCAACCAGAAGTGAAATAAGAGGTTGGAACTACAACTGAACGCTGAATACGACATTTTTGGGTGGCCACTCCTAGAACAGACAACGGCGAGTTGGTAACCAGTAAATCACATAGTAGCCCCGCTTTAAAGCTTACCCTGCTTTATGGTCTATTTGACTCTAAATTGACAATAATATCACAATAATAAATATATTATTTATAATAATAACTACAATTTACTAAATAATCATCATGCTATATTGAAGAAGACTTGAAACTAGAGATTGAGAACATAAACTCATGTTTACAATGTTTACTGAGGGAATAAATCAAGAAAGAAGAAGAGTCATTTTCTCATAGACTTCTATCAAGCAGAGGAGTCGCCCCCTGATGGACATTAGAGATAATGCAGGTTGAATGGACTTTTCATAATTATAACAATAACAATAGCCTATTTTTTCTTTTCCTTCTTTTTTGGCACATTCCTGCCGCCTAGAGCTTGTTACCGCAGCTCTGCTTAAATGTGTACCTCATAAGCGTGCGTGCATACACGCTTACAAGGTAAGAGGTACTCCAAGATGGCGTCCATTTATTTCAATGTCAGTTGGCCACCAAACACATTAGTTTTCATCTTCCGAGTTGTGTTTCCCGTTGTGCAGCTGACTCCACATGTGGACTAGTGTCAGAGTGATGGCTGACCTTGCTTGCAGTTAGTGATGTCTCTTTTAATAGTGGTTCGTCTTTTTCAGTCACAGGTATTTCTTTCTTTTGTTACTTTTGCGTTGAGTGTGTACATCATTTATAAAGCCCGACTCTTTGTGTCCTAACAACCGTACGAGACTCAACAAGTTTTTTGAAGTAAGTGTTTTTTAAGCTCGAGCTCAGTTGAAAACCATCAGGAAGAACAGTGTTCTGTTTGGACCTGGACTCTGTTTTATCATCAGATGAGCGCTGTTGTTGTCGAACAGTCAAGTACACACACACACACGCGCAAACACACTCTCACGGATGTGCTTTAATGTGTTTAGAGAGAGCAGCAGAGCTCTCCTTCGTGCGTGCCCAGACATGTATTTTGTGGTTTTCAAAGGGGAAGCCTTCACTTTGGTGTGTGTGTGTGTTTGTGTGTGTGTGCGCAAGTGGGTTGGGTGTTTTCTTGAGATCAATGAAGTTATAGAGTGCCGCTGCTTTTGACTACACACACACACACACACACACACACACACACACACACACACACACACACACACACACACACACACACACACACACACACACACACTCTGGCGAGGCCTGTTCTCAGTCAAGTGTCACGCTCTGCCACTTCTGACATCTGGTCCCTGAAACCTCTGGAGTCACCGGTTTGTGTGTGCATGCGTTGAAGTCCGTGCACACATCTGTGTTTGATTAACTAACCATTCCCTGTCTGGGTGACATACCCTGCCAATGCACTTGTGTGTAATGTAAACCAACCTCCTGAGCGTATAACGTGCGTGCGTGAAGCTTCTGGAAACTTGAATGTAAGGATAACGCAGCAGCTTCTGGGTTCTTTTTCTGGGTTATTCAAATGGCAAAGTGTTCAAATTAACAATTAGAATATTTTCACCTCTTTGTCAGAAAACATTTTCCAACGCGGATCTGAAGCCGTTATATTGCTCTTTAAAGCCACAGGACTCCATTGACAAAAACAGTTACTTTACCTTGCAGAACATGGGAGTTGCTTGTAGCTGCCTTGACTGGTTAGTTTGTGAGGATCCATTTTCGTTCATGGCAGTACATTATTTCGCTTCCATGCCGGAATGGTACTCTGTCTGTTTCTGTCTGTTTATGAGTTATAGGTAATACACTGACTATGGATAAGTCCCCTATACAACCGCATAATTTGGCCTAACGGGTTTATATAGAAACCATCGTCAAGTCACATGGTAAAATGTTTTTTAAAGGGTTTGGAAAATACCAATTTGATGAAAAGCATACGTGCTTCTACAACAATTAGAATTTTGGAGTTAAAATACATAAGGAACCACTCTAGTAAGCTACAGGGTGATATACAAACCTGAAAAACAACTACTCCTAAATTAGGGCTTTGGGATAAGATGTCACCTTCATTGTTTTACCGCAGTTTTTTCTGTAATGATCGTGTTGGAAAAATGTAATTAAGTGCCAGTAGGCGTCACATGTAAGAAAACGCCTTACAGCCCAGCGCTGTTAGTGGCAAGCTAGAAACTGTTTTTTTGTTTTTTTTTAAAGTTTGATTACAGACTTTACGGATAGCAAACTTTTTTTTATTCATTTTATTTTACCAAATTTAAAATCTGTTACGTTTTTTCCCCCCAGACTTAGACGTAGTGGAAACAGGAGGAATCTGTGGCCCCATGTTCTCACATTTCTCTTTCACCTGCAATCACAAGGAAAAAAATGCCATCCAGGGTATTTTTTCCTGTGGCACTTTTCTCAACGTGGATATTAAAATAAAACAACTGCAGCCCAATGAAATAACAGCAGGCCCTCAGAGGATGAAAAACTCACACTAGCACATGTGTAGCATGTTAAGTGCAAATTAATTGGATTGCTACTGTTTTCAGCCACACTTTATGGATCTCATTTGTGCTGGGAAGTTGGAGTTTGGTTTGCAACAACACAAATTGGCCTGATGGCAAACAAAACCGGAGCAAATTAGCAGTGAAAGTGTTTACCTGTTCCCTTAACGAGCTCCATTCTGACTCTGCGGAGGCTGCCTGGGATTCTCGCTACAGACCACACTGTGTCATTTAGTGTGGGAATGTTTTACTTATCTTTTAGACAAACTCTTCCCCAAGACGTTTCAGTTTGATATAAAGTCATAGCTTTAAATATATATATATATATATATATATATATATATATATATATATATATTTTTTTTTTTTTAGGGCCTTCTAAGTGACCTACCTAGCTATGGTTTTTCACAGAGCTTTGTTAGCATTAGCTTGTAGCCTAAAATGCTTTTGCCGTACAATAATCCATGCAGTGATGCTACAGCAGTATACTTCAATTCAATTCAATTCAGTTTATTTTGTATAGCCCAGAATCACAAATTACAAATTTGCCTCAGAGGGCTTTACAATCTGTACACATGCAACATCCTCTGTCCTTCCCTCACATCGGCACAGGAAAAACTCCCCTAAAAAAACCCTTTAACAGGGAGAAAAAAGGAAGAAACCTATGGGAGAACGACAGAGGAGGGATAATAATAATGGTGGTAGCAGTCGGTGTCAGCAGGGCCGTAGCAGGATGCACGACCATGGTCCAGGTACAGCCACGATTTATAGAAGCCTGCGAAGCGAGAAAACACAAAGACTCCAGGGTAGAAGCAAGTCAATAAGCGTCATAGTACAGGCAATAATAATAGTAATGTGACTAATAATGATAGTGGTAGTAGTAGTGGGTGTCAGCAGGGCCTCAGCAGGTGGCACGATGACAGTCCAAATATAACCCCGATTCCTGGGAACCTGCGAGGCGAGAAAGCACAAGAACTCCGGGGAAGAAGCAAAATCAGTAATGTGCATAAATAGGAGATTAATACATAAAGAGGGAGTGAGAGAAGAGGAGAGAGGAGCTCAGTGTATCCTAGGTAGTCCCCCGGCTGTCTAGGCATATAGCAGCATATCTAGGGGCTGGACCAAGGCGAACCTGAACCAGCCCTAACTATAAGCGCTATCAAAAAGGAAGGTCTTAAGCCTACTCTTAAAAGTGGTGAGTGTGTCTTCCCCCCGGACTGAAACTAGAACCTGGTTCCACAGAAGAGGAGCCTGATAACTGAAGGCTCTGGCTCCCATTCTACTTTTATATACTCTAGGAACCACAAGTAACCCTGCATTGATTGAGCGCAGCTTTCTAGTTGGGTAATATGGAACTATAAGTTCCTTAAGTTAAGACAGTGCCTGGCCAGTTAGAGCTTTGTAGGTAAGTAAAATAATTTTAAATTCTATTCTTGATTTAACAGGGAGCCAGTGCAGAGAAGCTAATACTGGAGTAATATGATCTCTTTTCTTAGTTTTTGTTAGAACACGTGCTGCAGCATTCTGGATCAACTGTAAAGATCTAAGAGACCTATTAGAGCAGCCTGATAATAAGGAGTTACAGTAATCTAGTCTAGAGGTAACAAATGCATGAACTAGTTTTTCTGCATCGCTTTGAGACAGGATTTGCCTGATTTTCGCAATGTTACGTAAATGAAAAAAGGCTGTCCTTGAGATCTGTTTTATATAAGAGTATATACAGTACAGTATATGGATAATTAACATAACCTGCACTGGCTGCTGTGGTTTTACGATATTACTTAGCTTCAGCTAGGTCAACGTATCCATGGGACGGCTCCTATGATATCTTACGAAAAGTTATTACAAATTTTTCATGTGTTCTCTTACAAAAATCCTGCAACTCTTGTCAATTTCTGCTCGATACATGCACACGTGCTTTTCAAAATAAACTGTCGTCACAGGAAGGTTTAGGCAACAACAATACTTTGGTGGAAAATATGGTGTTTTGAGTTAGTTTTTATTTAACCCAGTTAAAGTTATGTGACAAATAAATCAGCATTGATTTCTTGTTTCACACGGAACACGAACAGCGGTGTCCTGGGTGAAAGTCTTTTGGACTCATCCATTCACCCAGACCTCCACCCTTTGTGGGGTTTGTTGCTCTTCATAGTTCCTGGTTCACGATCACATTGATTATATTTGATTGATTTTTCTTGTTTATACAAATTACAGTTATTACAGTAATTATTGCTTTATATCTCAAATCTGTGTTCACCATTGATGTAACACACACACTCTTAATAGATTCAAAGGCAAATTGACCTGTAAAGTGTTGTGTGTCTTCTTCCACACCAATTTAGCTAACCAGTTGATGTTTTCAGTTATGTTGTTGACGTCTCTGATAGCCTTTTGTTGGTTTTGGGGCCTCTAATCCACCTCTAGCCTACACAGTTAAGATTTGAAGTGTCTTTTTTGGCTTCAGTCACATGGTTGTTTTTTTGGAGAAGAAGGGGGTTTCAGGACGTCCCAGGGGTCCCTCACATGTTTCCAAGGGACTCATAAAATGAGGAACAATTTTAATGGAAAGTGAGAACACTTTTTGTCTTATTTCACCACAGGTTTCAGTCACTTCATTGTTCACGTGGACAATAGATACTGTAGAGGCAGTATGTGCCCACTTGATATTATTATAGTGTATTTATGAATTTGTATGTAGCCTGATGTTGGTTTAAAACAGCCACTGCAAAAGTTAAAGAAGTATACGCTCTCCTTGTTGCTGTTGAAAAGGATGGATGGGAGGAAGAAAAGGAAATAGTCAGAGGGAGGGAGTGATGAAGAGGAGATGTGGGATAGGACAGAAGTAAGTAGTGGGGGATAAAGGGAGTTAAAGGGTGAGGGAGACAGTTGTCAGTGAGGGGTAGAGAAGAGAAAGCTGTCTCTCTGTCAGTCCCTCCATTAAATTCCACAAATTAAAGCAGTATTATCTTGAAATATTTAAAGGTTAGATGAATGTCGATAATGGATCTCGACAGCCATTAAGCTGTAATTGCTCTCTAATGTAGTTAGTGAAAGACATGGGATACAATTTTGCAGCAAACACAGAGGGGGTGGCTGGGAGGGGGGGAAGGAAGCGAGAGAGAGAGAGAGGGAGGGAGAGAGAGCTTCTGGTTTGAACCAGAGCTGTTGCTCTGATGCATTAAGTCTTAATAAGGCAAAAACAGAGCGTGATTAACTATTCAGAGAGAGAGAGAGAGAGGGGTTGGAGACCTAGACAGAGAGGAAGAGAGACAGTTTGACGTGTCAGTTAGACAGACGAGTAAAGAAGTTGAGAAAGACATTTAGAGGCACAGACTTTAACGAGGTGCCATTTCTCACCTGTTTACCTTCCAAATCTGCTGTTTCCAAATAAAGACCAAATTACCTTATTATTATTTGTGTTATTATTATTATTTTATTTTATTTAATTGTTTCTATTTATTCGTATATTTATTATTTCGGTGAAAGCTGATGAATCCCTTTTCAAAGTGCATCATTCGGACATTGATTGAGGGCATCGGTTCCCAACCTTGGGACTGTGGCGAGGTAGACCAGACGTCCGGAATATGTTGGGACAATCCCACAAAAATCCTGTCCTATATGCCCCGAAAATTAGACCCATCCCAGGATTATAGGAGTTATAGACTAATAAACATAAAATACTGAGGGTTGTGAAACATTGTTTATGTATTGTCTGTAGGCTATACATGAAGTATGGCTGCTGTAGTTTTATTTAGCCGTCTACGGTAGTAAACTGATGAACAGCAACACTTTGACATTGTTAAATTAAACCATTTACAAGGGGAGATGAGACCATCCAATCTCTGACAGGGAGCTCGGCGTTCAAGGCGATGTTGGACAGACCAGAACAACCAGATTTACAATGCTTTGCAACAGCTTGACATTAGGAGACGAATCAGCCCTCTTTTATCTTTATTTATTTATTTTCCTCATCAAACACATTTCTTAGTTTAGCAGGATAATTCCTTGTATAATGTCCTACAAAGTGACCTTTAGTTTTTTTATTTATTCATAGTTTCTCCGTGAGGTATTCCTTTGAAAACACACTTATCTGCGGTGAGGTCCGTCCAGGAGGAATTTGTAACATGAGGAGGCTCCTCCGGGTGTGAGGTGTTCAGGTCACAACAGATTTCAGTACCCTCAGCAGCTGGAGGATCCGACGGACAACCTGTTCAACTTGCAGTGTTTCTGTTTCTGTGTTTTATGGGACAATACATAAATCTGAAAAAGTGCTTCTTTAACAACAGCAGGACTTACCAATGAGACAAAACTGACTTGAATGCAGCGTTTGGAATCATCTGAATTAGACACGGCACTAAGATCATCAACAAGTGCAGAGTGACTGATGGAATGTCTGCAGTTACATATCTGTGTTTCTGTGTCTATGTGTGTGTATGTGTGGTGTTTCTTGCCCTGTGTGGGTGCGTTTTACTTTTTTTACTTAGTGTTCGTGTCTGTTTGTCCCTGCAGCCTTGCACCCATGCAGACATGCTAACTCGTTAGCGACTTCTCACTCCTCGTTTCCAGAATAAGGAGGTGCCATCCAGGTGGCAATCGTCCCACAATGCACCTCTCCCCAGTGGCCGTTGGGAACAACCTCGTCGGGGGAGAAAACAGGGAGGGTGGTTGTACCTCTTTCTCAGTCACCTTTCAATAATCACTCACAAATACTAATCAGTATTTAATCAGAAGTAATTATCATCTAAATTATTTTCAGAGTTGTCCCTGCATTTCCTCCAAATACCAAATCTAACAAGCTGAATAGAGCTCATAAAATACTGCTTTACAGATATAACAGCAGGTGCATGCATTAAGAAAAAATAACCATTTTTGAAAAAAATCATCTTAACATAATTTTACATTCAGTGTGATGTTTCAGTTTTCTAGATTTGATTATTTAACTGAGCAGGTTCAGTGAAGCGATGCAACAAATGGAAACAGGAAGTAGAGACAACGTCACACGTCACAATTTATTTCCTGACATTGAAGTCACTAAGTGGAAATTTATGCATCAGTGAGTTCCTGGTAAAAGATGTGCGTATGATATCTATGATGAAGCCATGTCATTAACATGCTGCATTGTAGCTGCTTATACAAACGAGAACTGATGTTGTAAAGTTATGTCTATGTGTATCCCAGAATTTGACTAGCTTTGCACAGAGAACCTGACCTCAAACCCATCCAACACATCTGATATGAACTGAAACACCTATTGTGAACCAGACCCGATCAGCTAACATCATTGTTAGACCGTTAGAGCAGTAGATTAAGACCAAAGTATCTCGAGTCAGATATCCACATACTTTTGGCTAAGTAGTGAAAGAGAGGAGGAGGTGAAGATTATCTCTCTTCACATCTCCGCTGACAGACTTCTAAATAATTTCTGGAAATGAAAAACAGACAAACACATTAGTTTCAGTCTCTGTTATAATCACTGGGTGTTCATGTGTGTGTGTGTGTGTGTGTGTGTGTGTGTGGACAAAATGACTAGTGTAAGTACTTTGTTAACCACACAGAGTCAGACTGACTTTCAGTCTTTCTTTTTTCAGCATCTTTATGTATTTGCTGGTTTTCATCAGTGATCAGATTAAAACTGACTCATCTGAATAAGTGCTCAAACCATGAATCTGTTTATCAGTTAGTTAATAGACTGAAAATGAATTCATAACTATTTTGTTAATTGATCAAATCAAATGGAAACCAAATATCTGGTTCCAGCTTCTGAAATTTGAGGATTTTTTGGGTTTTCCAATTATTATATCATTTTAAACTGATCATCTTGGGTTTCTCGGACAAAACTAAATATTTGAAAAAGGTGACATAGTGATCACTATTTATAACATTTTATAGACTAAATGATTGACCGACAAATCAAAGAAGCCCTCGTCTAAATGCCCTGCCTAACCCTAAACCTGCCTCCTCCCTGTCCATCTGTAGTTCGTTTGGCAGGCGGCTGATTGCCGACCTGCTGGTGGATAAGCTGTTCTGTAACTGGAAGGTTGCAAGTTTGATCCCTGGTTGGCCCACAGTGTCCATCGACATCCATCTTTGTTCTGTCAGAGTGTCCTTGAGCAAGACGCTCACAGAAACTGGATTTAGTGATTGACAAAATAACACGTGAGGTTGCATTCTATTCTATGTATGAAGAAGTCCATCTAGTCAGATATTCATGGTCCTCAGAGGACCATGAGTATCATTATGACTTCGGAATTTAAAGTTTTCTTTTAATGATACTGTGAGGAACTTAAGACTAGTTATGAAATAGTCTCAATTTAATACTGATGCCTCTATATGACCTTCATAACTAAACCACACCATTGGTGAGAAGATTGGCTCTTTCTATATCAGTATTTTGATGCTTGTCATCGGTGTATCGACACCACGCCGCTGGAGGCCTAGGGCGTATTGCTGGGCCCGGTGGAGGGAAGGGAGGAACAGGAAACACTACTGTTTCTGTCCACAAGGCCACGACTAGAATTAGATATCTGCCAGATCAGTTGTGACGCCTCATTAAGCGCCTGAACTATCATTGATCTGGCTGTTAAAGGATCGGTTGGATTTCTGGCGGAAATGTCAGTCAGCTGTGTGCAGTTTGTGTTTTGCAGTCTGATCTCCCACATGGCTGCTGTCAGAGGGCCTTTATAAACTGTAGTGAGCTTGTTCTGATATTATTGGCGTATTTCTTTACGTGCTGTAGCTGTAACTGTAATCTTGCGACATCTGCAATTAAAAAAATCATGGTCTCTGGACGATGAATTGTACTGACTTTGTCGTACTCCTGACCTTCCAACGACTTCATAGTTAATTACTATCTGATGAATTGCCATGCAATTTGGTACCGATAGGCAACCCATGTCCTCTCCTTAATTGTTTGAACTTTAATGAATCATTTTAACTTTATATGTATTTCCATCGTCAGGTCCAATTTATAATCTCTCCATTCATTTTAGCTAACAACCAAATACCTGCAAAACTCATGACGCTCCCATCAGCCTCAGCTAACTTTGTGTTCAGTCCGAATTAGCAAATGTAGCATTCTAAGCTAAGATGTGATGCATACATAAGACTAGCACCCTTTTTTTTTTTTTTTTTTTTTTTTTTTTTTTTTTTTTTTTTACCTGTTACCAACATTTTACCTGTAAGCATCTTACCAATTTGAAAGTGCAGTGGTTGTAGCACAGCGTCTTATTTGTCATCTGCCTGCTGTCAAGTCATGATATGTTACATGATTTTAAATTTTGAACTAGCTTCTAAAATGACAAAGAAACCATTGAGCATCAGTATCCGGTTGCTCACTGTCCACATCAGAAGGGCTAAGTGAAGGAGGAAACGGTCTGAATCAGCTGTGGGAAGGTTCCGGGTGTGCAGGAATGAAGCTTTTTTCTTTCCTCACAGAGGGATTTCTTTCTCTAAATGGCTGCTAACCCTGTGTTGGTTTCAGTGGTCACCTGTTATTAGCGGGTTTGGACCAAGAGCTGAAGGGGAAGTCACCTTTGCCCCGCTCTCACTTCCCCATCAGCTCCACAAACCAACTGCTACATAACTAATGCACAGGGCTGTTCCTGTACAGGTGCATGTGGTGTGTGTGCGTGTGTGTGTGTGTGTGCATGTAAGGATATTTTTAGTCCCATCCCAACCGCAAAGAATCCCGACAACCTGATTCATCAATTCAGACTGCGTTCGCCATTGCAGCAGGGCCAGCGTGTTCTTCTCCAGTTTTCAGAGCAGAGTCTCACTTCTGCTTCGATCTGAGATATTAGATATATTAGAAGGTATCACTGAGATGTAGGATGAATTATTTAATGACTTGTCTTGTTTGGTATCAGTGTGAACAGTGGTATGTGAATCCAGATACTTTGGAGCTGAAAAGAAAAAGCTGTAGTGAATAAAACATATAGTGTACATAGTGTTAAACCTTATAGGTTAAAAAAATAGGAAACTTTTGCAAAAAGTGGCAAAGAAAAAAAAGATATATCTTAAGCCTTAATGTAAAACTTGTTTATTTTATAATGAATGGTTTTGAAATGCTAACTGGTTTTGACCTCACAGGTTCGTGAGGATTGGGATTAAAAAGAGTGTTTTATTGGACTGTGTTGAAATCATCAGCAGCCAAGTAGTCAGTCCAGCTAGCCGCACGTGTTCATTACCACCAACTCTCTCTTCTGTTTTTGCAATAAGGCTCTTTGCTTAGAAAGGGACCAATTTTGTAACCAAATGTCTGCATATTAGCTGATTCAAATGTCAATAGCACATGAGCACCAAGACCACTATTTGCTTGGCAGCGCAGCTCGGAGTGCATGGTACCTTGAAAATCACACAGTTTTTTTGTATTATATGTGCAGGTTTGACGTACAGAGGGGTCACGTAATCCCTTTGTAGGCCTTTTCAGTTAGCTACCTCTGCAGCTGTCTTTCTTCATATAGCTTTGTTAGCGCTACATTTGAGGCTTACATGCTTTAGCTACTGCTACAAGATTTTTTTTTCCAAAATCCTCTTCTTCTCAGGCTGTAAAAACCTCTGACTATTAAGAGTGATTAAAATACATCCAAACAAAGACAACAATGAATGTCTATTGATACACCTAGACATCTTATTGTGTTTACTGCACGGACTGTAAGCTCAAAAACCTCCACCATTAAGTGCAAGATACACTGGATACACAAGCAGTCATCAAAGTCATGTTGTTCTACCTCTCTTAGAAAGGAAACACCTGTGCCTTTTCAAAACACACCCATGTTGATGGAAAACTGCGGTAGTTTAAGGTTATCATCCAGTCTTAAACAGAAATTATTATCGGAAGAAGGCTAAAAAGCACATGATCTCGGAGTAGTTTAGAGTATCTCAAAATCAACTCAAGAACAGAAGGTTCAGCTTGTAAAGGTGTCCTGCTTTAAACCGGATACCCTTTAGATTTCTCTCTGCCGATTGTTTCATGAATTACACCATTTACAAAGACTGATTTCTTATTTTTTTGGAGTGAACCTCACCGTTTCTTCGGCGGTGTGAGGCGACTTGAGGACGAGAGCAGAGAAAAATAGTCGATAGGAGTCGAACCCCTCTTGACTCGACGCTCAGTCGTGTTTACACTTGACGACAGGACGCCATGAAAGAGCGAGGGAGAGGCGGAGGATGAAAGGGAAGAAGAAAGAAAGTGAAGAGAGGGTAGGGAGAGATGAAGGGAGGAGGGGGAGGAGCGGTGAGAGTCGGAGGGGAGGTTGAGGGAGAGGGAGGAAGAAAGGAGAGGGGGAGGCATAAAAAAGGAAAGGTTGTTTTTAGTGGTAATGAAATCACATAAAGCTGTGATCCGGGATGGATGGGTTCAGCGTGACACTCGGAAGACACATTTTAACTTGAAAAGCCTCAAACTTAAACTGAAGACTCAGGTAAACTAAACTAATACAGGACAAGCCAATAAGTTCATGTTGTGTTAAATGGGAGGAAATCCGGGCACTTGAAGGCGGTTTTAGGCTGCATTCCATTTATATGTGTCATGAATGATGACTAAGAATGTCCTATCTGATAAAAGGACCTTTGCAGGAAATGATAGACTGGGCATCTGGTGAAGATACATGAAAAAAAGTCCCATGTAGTGTTCTTCCAGAGGGAGCAAAGGATCGGGCTGCAACTCCAACAATTCAAGATTATTACAGTGACCTGCTACAGTGCATTGTATTGAAAAGTTTTGGGAAAAAGAAAGACTAGAAGCAGGGGGAAAAAGCTGGCCTGGTTCTCTTCAATGTAAAAATAATAAAAGTACCCAACACCTCTACAGCTGACTCATTAACAGGTTGTATCTTGTTTTGGTTTTATGGAGAGTCACATGGCATCAATGAGATCCACGCTCACGCTAAAGGGAACAAAATCATAAAGACTGACAGCTTATGAAGAGATCGTGCATTAAACTGTTAAAGTGACAATGTAAAATGTTCATTATTGCAAGAAGAAAACCTCCCGTTGGCTCAGAGTTGAGAATTAACCGATACCTCCCATTATCTGGCTTATATAAAGTGCTGGTAGATGGTGGATAGTTTTTGTTCTGTTTTTTATGTTTTTTTAAGACATAACTTTCAGATAAGGAGTTTTTTTTGTTAGCTATTCTAATTTTAAATTACAGTCGATTTGATTCAGGGTTATTGCTCCATGGCACAGGTTTACGTTCATCCATCACAGATTTAATGCACCACCCAGATAGCATTCCGAGTGACCCAAATAAAAGACACCCAAAATGAAACTATGTGTCCACCTGGGAATTATTGTAGAAATTTGTGTTAAACCCACTGCAGCATTATAGGAATGCAAGCGATGCTCCAAAGAGGAAAGAAGGGCCACATTAGTAAAGCACAATATATAATCCTTTTTGTCTGCATTGTCATCAGTAAGGGAGTGGAGGGTGAGACTGGTAGGATAGAGGATCCACCTGTGTTTGAGTTAATACAAGGAGGGATGGAGCGAGGAATTAGCCACCACTCCACTGCGTATAAAAGAAAAGAGAGGCAAAAACAATATGGAGCACTGTTTTTTTTATTTTACCCGCTAATTAAAAGCAGATGTCAAGGTACAATTCCCTGAGCTTGTTTAACGCAGCACAACTGGTTCCCAATTTACTTTCTAGTCGTCTCTGCACTTGTTGAGAGACCATTTCGCTTCTTCTCATCAAACCCACTGGACTTTCTCCAGTTTAAAAAATCTCCCTCTCTCTCTCTCTCTCTGTATGATTAAGCTCCCTCGTCCCTCTGCTTGCATTAGATCTAAGCTGGCAGGTGTCTGTGAGATAGTGTTTTATAAAGACAACAAACACAAAACCCTCCACAGAGAGGAAGGAGCCTTAATTGAATTGTCAAACACAAATCTACCTAGAGACTCAATCTGACAAAAAAACTCATCCGAAAAACTCTGTCTGTCTGTGTTTCAGCGTGACTGTCTCACTGTCTGGTCGTCTACCTGTGTTTGACTGTTGTTTGTGGCTGAGGCTGTTTAGGAGAATCAAGGGAGGACCCATTGATGCAGATGCTTACTTCCTGGGAGTAGTTTAACGTTTTAAGTCATATTTTGCTCAAATGTAAACTTTTTACTTTCATGTCATTTCGGCTCACCCTTCAGCAAAACCCTGCTGGTTGTTTTGTGTCATCCAGCAATGACATATAGCAGGTTGAAAATCTGCAAATTTCCCCTTACAATGAGTTAGACCTCAGCCACATTGTTTTGGAAATTGAAAGAAAGTTTTTGCCCACTGATATTCAAACACACATTTCCTCCCGTCTCTCTCCATATTGCTCTGTTAGCTACTACGACCCACAAACGGTGAAGTGCAGTTATATATAGTTTTGCTAGCTTAACGCCCAAAGTCTCATTTGAAATTGTTTTACAGAAGAGAAATACAGAGATTTAATGTAAAAATACAGTGATTTTTTTATTTTTTAAATATAATTGTCATATTACAAGACACAAATGACCAATGAACAATTAACACAGGGACACAGGATTTTTGAGTCTTTGAGTAGGGTTTACACATGTCTTGCCTTGTCAATATATTGAGTAAAGAAAAAAATCCATAATGTCAACTTCCCCTTTGTTGCAATAGAAACACCAAATTCCCAGAAAACATACCAACGAAATGAGATTAGGCTTTCAATAGTACAACCCACTATGTTAGCTAGCAATTGGTGGGAGTAAATGTCTGGTCCCCTGTGATAGTGGTCACTGATATCAGCCATTGTTCCAACTGTCACAATTAAAAGCCACAGGAGGGAGGCGGCTCCGGTGATTTCAAAGCCTGCGGTCTTGTTGTAGTGTTTATCTGATCCCTGATCAATGTACCGATGATTGATCAGTGCGCGTAAGAGCGCATCGATCTGTTTGCGTCAGTGAGAGCTGTAAAGACAAGAAAATCTTTTGTCTTGCTAATCATCCATCCATGCTGCTCATATGTGATTTGCATAGTCATGCATTATTAGCCTCCTAGCCGTAACTGTTATAGAATGCTGCATGGCTGACGTACTTTTGTAGGCCAACCCAGAAGTTAGCTTTGCTCTGGTTTCCTAGATAAAAAGCCACTGGGATTTTTTTCCCATTGGATTTAAGATTATTACAGAAACTAAACTCTGTGGGAAACAAACATTAACGATACTTGCACATTTTGTTAAGCAAGATAATCTTCACAAATAAACACCACTTTTATGGTTTTGGAAGTGTAAATACACTTGGCAGAAGTAACTTAGCGCTCTCTATTATTGAAATACACCATGGTCACATGACTTCACATCACCACCAATCTAAAGACGGACTAGTGTACGGAGTGATCATGTTATTAGCAACCACCTTTAGGATAAAAAATAGCTTTGAAAGTCACAGGAGTTTTATTTAATGACGTTTTTGATATTGTACAATGTCACGGGGTAGAATGTCGAGCGGTCTTAGGATCAGCACAAAAGGCAGTGGTGCAGCAAAAAATACTTTTATTTACATTTTCAGATTGTGTACAGAGAGCATGGCCTAGCTTCTGCCTTCTAGCTTCCCCCTTCCCCCTTTCGGGACTGACACGGCTCCCTTATATGGGCCGACCCGAGATTGGTGCATACCAATCCCTCAAATATCAGCAGGGGTGTTTACATATCAAATCAACAAAATATGCTTCAAAACTGGTCAAAACAAACGTATCTTAAATGAATTAAACTACAACACCTTAATTAATATTCGTGCGTCTATACCCGCCACTACTTACAAATTATATAATTCAATAAACATAATTGATTTAACGGCTCATTCGCACACGCCCCGCACCATATAGCTGTCCCCAGTCGGGCGCGCGCTTCCTAGAAGCCGCAGGGATCGCACAGCTGACCACGGCGGTGAGCAGTTCTACTCTTTACCACTCCATACACAAACCCGCCCCACGATCGCATCATACACCAAACCCCAAACAATATGCAGACACTATGCAGAAACTTGATTACGGGTTAATCTTGCACGTCAGCTAAATGTCCGGTGCGGCCTCTGTTAAAAGTTGGACATGCAATAGCCGCGTCATCACATACAACAAAACTTTTAAATTATTATTTCAGACATCTAACTAATTAAATCCCATTTAAAAAAACAACAACATTGCCTTGGAGATGATGGATGGGGAAAAGCAAACATGCTGAATCATTTCTGTGTTTTAGGGCTCATTCCTGCAGCAATGTATTGTTGTTACTAAACTGCCAACATGCACACTTCATGCATCAGCACAACTTTCTTAACCTTATTTGAAGGTAGCTTGTTAAAACAAAGACTGATGGCAATTAGATTTGCGATTGTCTCAGAAGCATAGCCTAGTCATGGCTAAGCATATGAGACACTTGGGATGTATGGATGCCATCTCACTTCTTTCTCATCTCTGTTAAAAGTTGGACATGCTAGCAGAATGTGTAAAGTCAGCAAGTTGTTATTTTAGACTGGAAGATCTGTCAAAAGTAGATGATAAAAGAATGTTCTGTGGCATTCATTGTATTCGTGTATTTGTTCATGTTTTACAAAGAGATTTACCTGAGTCATGCAATACAACAATTAAAGGCCTGTCATCAGCCAATACGGTATGGGCTTCCGTTTCTGGAGGGAAAAATTGGTTTATTCTTCTTTTGGCAATTTTGGCAGTTGAAAGCAGCTTCAGGTGTAATATCTCCACACTCTGGACATCCAAATTTTCTTCAAAACGTTTGTGAAATGCCAAGTTAAAATAGGTCCTGTGTTTGGTGGGATTTTTATAGGATACCTGCCAGCAAATCAGAACAAGTATATTCCATTGCCTTGGTCATCAGGCTCATGGGACGCTTTCGATGATATTTCCCGAGCCAGAATTGCTTGATCTTATGTAATTTATTTCTGCTTAGTATTGTATTAAGTATAGGTAATAATGAATAGTTTGTAGTGCTTCAATGGGAGTGTAGGATCTAAAGGGTTAATATCTTTGGTGAAATTACTAACACTACTTCACATATTTAGACTGCAAAACAGTTTTGATAACTCCCGGCCACTGAAAACATGAACCATTCCAGTAATTACTGCACAAGCATGTCACTAATAACTCAGTAACCACTTCAATAAACAGTTTCCTTTTTTTTTTTCACGCTGCTTACAACTCGTTTCCAGCCAGCCTTTTGGCTCCCAGCCTTCATGTGCATTGTTCTCACTAAGTCTTTATAAAAGTTTTGCTAACTCTGCTGCTTTTTAGCTTCCGACCTTTTTAGCTTTTTTTTTTTTGGAGTTTCCTTTTGTTCCTCTGGTTGTGATGGTGTGTAGAGATCTAAGCCACAGTTGGCTCGGCTTCACATGGGCCTGTGTGGAGAGACGAGGGGGTTTGTCAAAGGAATCGCCCGCGCTGCTTATTCTTCCTCCACCGCAGAGATGAAAAAAAACTAACAAAAAAAACTATAATAAAGCAAAACCAAAAGGAACGGCCTTCTTATTATCAATATTAATCTCTCTATTTTGGAAAGGCCTCTGTAGTCTCTGAGCTCGGCTGTCTTTTAAAAACACACGAACACACACACCACGCGGCTGATTCAAGAAAACCATGTTTGAACTCGCTAATGTTTTTCCTCCCGTACTTTTTCTGTCCCTTTCTCCCCCTCTCTCTGTCTTCATGAGCTATTCACTCTCTTCATTTAGCGTGCCATTAGCTCTCCAAGCTGTTGTTTGTTTTCTTGCTTTAATGTGCTTTTTTTTCCAACAAAATAGCAGAAAAACAACAACAAAAAATAACAAAAGACACAAGTGACTGAGATATAAAGCATGAACAGTTTCTTGTGTGTGCACGTGTGTGTGTTTGTGTATTTTGGCCGCTGTGACTGTATCTGGCTGCAGTGTTTGCAAATGTTTGCCTGTGTGTGTGCGTGTGCGCGTGTGTGTGTGAGGGCACTGGCACTAAACTTACTTGGGTCCAGATGTTCTAATTATAGAACGGCTCTGCTGCCTAATGACAGGAAACGCTGGTCTGTGTGTGTGTTTGTGTGTGTGTCTGTGTGTGTGTGTGTGTGTGTGTGTGTGTCTGTGTGTGTGTGTGTGTGTGTGTGTGTGTGTGTGTTTTATGTGTGCAGAAATACGTTTCTGACAGACACACTGACACATTGACTGAATGTGCGTGAGACAGACACATGAATGAAATTCTTGTCATTAACCCCTTGAACCCTGATCTCCTCCTTAAATATTCCCTTAAGTAGCTTTTGAGTCTTTATGCAACTCATTTCTAGCTTGAAGCGAATTAGAAGCATGTTTTGGAGGTATCGACTACAACATTATTGGTATCTTGACATCTTTATATTTCACATACTTAGACTTATACTTAGGGTGTGGGGTTGTTTGAACAAGTCAAGTTCATAGTCAAAGTCAAGTATTGCTTCCATTGAAGAATAGTCAGAACAAAAGTCCTCAAAGACAACAACTTTGCGTAAAAAAAGAAATAATCTTTATAACTGGCTTTGTTATGAATCTTTAACAATCTGATCAAGCAATGAACAATGAACTGATTGCATATGTGATGCCGACTTTCTGTTCCGGACAGTACTGCCTCAAACTGTTCTGTAACTAGCATTACTTAAGAAAGCCAGTTACGAAACCAAATCACGGTAAAATACGTCGACTTTGTTTCAGACGGGACATGAACAACTCCTGGATGAAAGTCCTGTGCTTGTTTGAAAATCCGTGCCCTATGTAGCTCTTTATACTATGTCAGTTTCTCTGATCACTTATTAATGACACAAATGGGTTTATATGGGAGCCTGCTGAATCTCGCTAATGTATGTAATGGTGGCTTGGTGCACGTCGAGAGTCAGCGTCTTTGTTTGACGAGTTGGGAGTCAGAACGGGTTGTTGTGATGCATATCCAAGACCGAGCACGATCTTTAGTCTTTTGAGTTTCATATATCTCAATCATGCGTTAGTTTCCGGGGTCAGGAAAATAAATAAAATGAGTTGTCAGTGAACATTTTGTAAATTTGCATAGTTGATGAGTTTACTGATTATTTTTTCTATTTAAAATAAAATAAAATGAAAACATATATATGGCATTGCATTTCCTAGAAAGCATATTTGCCACTGGAGCACTTTTTAGGAGGCATCGTCCTTTGTCGAGTTTAATGTTCTTGATATATGAAATCATGGCTCAGAAAACAAGCTCAGGGCTCTCTTTGGTTACAAAATATAAAATCTCTTTTCATACGTTTTAGGAGGAGGTTAACCCATGTGTAAAGATGTGTTTTCATCTCTTCCTTAACTCAGTTATGACATCGCTTTTAGTCATTTGCAATCAATAAAAAAAATATTTTGTCCAGCAGCAGCCTTGATGATGGTCATTCCTGTCCCCTCTCTCCTCGTTACTATGAGAACAAGATGTCAATCGATGTGGCATCTCCATCCTCATCTCCAACTGTCCTCTCGATCAGAGCTTGGTTACCACGGAGACGGAGTGAGAGGAGAGAGTTTTGTTTTTTTCAAGCTCTGTGTCGAGGTTCAGTTTGAGGTGTCGTCTGCTGCTGTGCCTTGCTCAAGGGCTCCTCAAGGGAGACTATAGGAGAGGAAGAAAGCAACGACAGTAATAAGAGAAGGGAACAAGGGTGAAGGAGAGAGATGCAAGGGAGGACGTAAGAAAAGAAGGAAATAAAGAAGGAGGAAAGTAAGAAAAGCAGGAAGGGAGGAAAGAGAGACGGAGAGGTGTGACATTTTTTTAAAAGGGGGAAAGAACAAACAAAAACATAAAAAAATGCAAGGACTGAGAGAAGGAAAGAAATGTAGGGAAAGAGTGAGAGGATTAAAGGAATAAAAAAGGGAGGAAATAAAGAAAAGAGGACAAAAAGAAGAGAGAAGAAGAGTAAAGAAGACAGGGAGAGAGAGAAATAACAGCAATGAAGTGAGGAAGGGAAGGAAAAATGAAGAGGCGGTGAGAAGAGAGGACGAGGAGAGGTAGGGAAGGAAAGATGAATAGAAAGGGAAGGGAGGAAAGGGGGGTGAGAAATGGAGGGCAATAAGTGAAGAGAGGTGGAGGAAAGAAAAGAAGGGAGCAGAGGAAAAGACAGAAGGGAGTAGAGGACAGAGAGCACGAATCATGTAACAAAACAGGACATGGGCCACTTCCTGAATGTGATCGTTGCATCACTTCCTCTGCCTGTGCAGCCACACACACACACACACACACACACACACACACACACACACACACACACACACACACACACACACACACACACACACACACACACACACACAGACACAGAGGGATTGTGGGTGTTAGACAGTTTAAGCAGCTTTAAAGGAGAAGATACAGAGACGTAATCTGACTCTTAATTCTTACTGTCTCATCTGTGTGTGTTGTGTGTGTGTGTGTGTGTGTGTGTGTGTGTGATTACCCAGGATAATAACATGAATGTAGTTCAGTCAGTACAAGCCGTTCTCTTTGCATTATATAAAATGAGACTGAAATGAGATGGTAGTGCCTCATGTCTCGTCTCTCATGTTACTCTTTGTCTTTTGTTTTATAATGTGACATTAACAAATGTGCAATATATATATATATATATATATATATATATATATATATATATATATATATATATACTATAGTTTGTATTCAACTTGTCCAATTCTCCCTTATCTCCTTTCTCGTTTGAGTCACTCAGACTATAGATTCCTTTCCTCTCCTTATCTCTTCCCTCTTATCAAATTGGTCTCTCCTCTCCTCTCCTCTCCTCTCCTCTCCTTGTTTCTTCTCCTGATGTCTTCCCTCAGATCCTATTGTTTCCTCATCTCCTCTCCTTGTTTCCTCTCCTGATGTCTTCGCTCAGATCCTATTGTTTCCTCATCTCCTCTCTTTGTTTCCTATCCTGATGTCTTCCTTCTGATCTTATTCTTTCCTTGTCTCCTTTCCTGGTTTACTCTTCGTATGTATTCCCTCTAACCCTATTGTTTTCTCCTCTCCTCTCCTCTCCTTGTTTCCCATCCTGATGTCTTCCCTCAGATCTTGTTGTTTCCTCATCTCCTCTCCTTATTTCCTCTCCTGATGTCTTCCCTCTGACCCATTAGTTCTCTGCTCTTGTCTCATCGCCTTTCCCGATGTCTTCTCTCTGTTTGAATTTCTTCAAAAGGCACCAACACAAAAACACGGCTGAGAGGCTGCAGATTTAGGATTTAAACATAGATGTCTATGGTGAATTACTTTATTTTTTTTTTGGAGCCAGCCTCAAGTGGCCATTTGATGAATTGTAGTTTTTGGGTACTTCAGTGTTGGCTTCATTTGTCAGCCCTGTAGGTTGCTGTTTTCCCCAGATTCTAAAATATTTCGATGAAATAGTCAAGCTCCCAGTGGATAAGATGTTGGTCTTTCAGCACAGTCAGAGTTTTCTCAGAGCGGCGTCAGAGGAACAGCAGCTTAACTTCTCTGTTGCAGCCGCGCTGGCGTCCGCTTGTTCCAAACCAACAGGAAATTCACTTTACGGCGGCAAAACTATAACAACCAGAGGGAGTCTGGTTTGATTTTTCATTTGGAAGTATACAGCTCGGCTTAGTTTCAAGTCGTTTCCAATAAATGTTGTCTTCAAGGCTGTTGTAGCTCATTACGGCTGCAGCCGTTTCCATGGGAGATGTAGTGTCTGAAATGTTCCCAGCAGGGAAGGTGTAAAACTGTTTGATTTACACGGAACAGTTTGGCTGAAAAAGAGTCTTCAGGGTATCTCCAGTGAATATGCAGGTTAAAAAAAAAACCAGTCTCTTTTTCATCTTGTGTATAAAAAAAAAATTGGGATATTAACATTAAAACAGAGTTCTTTTAATTCATTTTTTTCATACTGTTGTGATTTATCTATTGAGTTTCATTGAATCTTTATACAAAGCCGAGGACCACATGTCAACTAGAAATTACACATTTTTAAATTCAAACACTAAAAAAACAATAGTTTTTAATGCATCATTTTCAAGTAACATTTTCAGTTAACAGGAAAGGTTCAAATGTGTTTGAGTTGAAGAAATCAGAAAAATACCTAAACAGATAATGACAGTCAGAACCCTTTTCTGATCACCACACGCTGTTTGACGTGTGTGTGTGTGTGTGTGTGTGTGTGTGTGTGTGTGTGTGTGTGTGTGTGTGTGTGTGTGTGTGTGTGTGTGTGTGTGTGTGTGTGTGTGTGTGTGTGTGTGTGTGTGTGTGTGTGTGTGTGTGTGTGTTGGGGGATGGGTAAGGCTTGCAGTTAACTATAGAGTTTTGGTTAGGGGACCAGATGAGAACAGTGGGCCTTAGAGCTCACACAGGTGCTCACACACACACACACACACACGCACACACACACACACACACACGCTTGATGTTCTCGCAGCATGACCGCTGTCCTCATTTCTGCCAATCAGAGACCATTTATTACCATCATCAACACCTGTGTGTGTGTGTGTGTGTGTGTGTGTATGTTTGTGTTTGTAAGGGTTGTCAACATGCTTTCACATTATATACAAAACATGTTGGCTGAAAAAGAACTTCACGGTGAATGTTTTTTGCAGGTAAAACATCTTTCAAATAGTATATTGGTTTTTTCTGTCATCATATCATTCATTGGTTTAGGCTGAAACAGAAGCTGTCTGAACGCTCTGATGCTGACCAAAACAAACCGGGGACACACACTTTAAACATGTCGTTTTCATACAGAGTTCGTAGCTATACCCATGAAAGATCGCAGAAAATCAATTCATATGTATTCCAAGTAATCATGAAGCAGGAAGTATAAAGACCTGCTTCATGATTGGTTGCTGAAAAACCTGAAAAAAGTTTTTGCAAGATATCATACAGACCTGTGTATGAGAATACATTGCATGAAAAGATACAGAAATTCCAGGAAAAGAAAAAAATCAAACCATTGGGTTCATCTGCTGTTCATTAGACCCCTCAAGGAGGCAAACTTTAAGCAATCTATAACATTGTGCAATATCATTTGGTAACCTCGGTAACACCTATGTGCGTCAGAAGGTGGGGGTTGTTCAGAAAGTGAACATTTTGGCATTATTAAACCTGTTTTAATGATGTCTAGTAATAATGCTTATAATCAATTATTAATTTCTATTTCTATTAATATTTAATGCCAGACCAGTCAAGAACAACCTCAAACATCCTTAAACCTGAAAGTCAGCCTTTTAATTGCAGTGTTTTATATTTAATATAATGTGCGACAGAGACACAATTATGAAAAATATATTAAAATATTTTAATTGTTATAAATAACAAATATATTATTGATGTTTTTTATTTTTTTTCCTTTACCAGCTAACTGGTCTTCATACACACATACACA